>NW_005871652.1:0-35566 GCF_000147115.1 Myotis lucifugus
GAGTACGATGCCTGGCACTAGTAGGTGCTCAGTAAATAAAAGCTAAAAGAATGAGTTAGGGAGAGAGACACACTCCCAGCAGAGGTGGTGGGGGCCCCCCAAACCTGCACACCTCAGGATTTGCTCTCTCCGTTACTTGGGGAAATCGTGCCTCGAGCCAGCCCTATCTCCTGCCCAAATTAAACAGTAACCAGCCAAGGTCAGGGAAAGGGCCTTGTAGGAGCAGGTTTCCTTCCAAGAGGTGGCTCAGCCTGGACGGGTGGGCTCACCCGCTGCTGCCTATAAATGCGCCCTTCCCGCCTGGACCGGCCACTCGCTCCTGAGCACACAAACATGCTGGGCTTCACCGTCCTCGCCGCGCTCCTGGCCTACGGTAAGCTGTGGGTCGGGACCAGCTGCAGCCCACGGGCTGTGAGCTCGGGCAGGCCTCCCAGGAACCAGGACCGGAGCAGGGGGCCCTCTGCTCTCAGGCGGGGGTTGGGGGTCCAGGAAAGGAGCTTTGGGGTCCTATGAGAGTTCAGATACTGCTGGCTGCTGTGTGTCAGATGAGCCACTGCCCGCTTGGCAACTTGGCTTCCATATCTGCAAAACAGAGCTGATGATCTGACCTCCCAGGGCGAGGATAGAGCTGAGATGCGGAGAGCCCCAGGCCCGCGCTCACCCTGGTCTCTCCAGCGACCACCGGGGCTTGCCTTTGCCAGCGGGGGCATCTCTCCCTTGGGGATTCTTTCCTTCCCCGTGTTGGTGGCCTTCTGCCCAATTAAGAATCAACAAACGTGGCTTGTATGTCCCTCACTCTCAGCAGGACCTAGACAAGCCACTCACCTCTTTAAATCTCACGGGCTCTTTTGGCAAATGACAGCACTTGATGAAGAGTCCTGCCCTGGCTGGTGTGGCTCCCCTGCACCTAAAAGCTGCTGGTTCTCTTCCCGGTCAGAGCACATGCCGGGGTTGCGGGCTCAATCCCCGGTGAGGGTCATGCAGGACAAAGCTGATCAATGTTTTGCTCTCTGCTCTCACATCAATGTTTCTCTCTCTCTCAAAATCAATTTTTTATAAAAATCTTTAAAAAATTATTTGTAAAAGAGTCCTTCCAGCTAACAACCACGGCAGTAATAATAACAGCAGCTCCCAATTACTGCATGTTTACCGTGTGCCAGGCCTACGCTAAGCCCTTCACGTGCGGGAGCTAACTTGACCCTGGGAGGCAGGGTCTGTTCGTACGTCCACTTTACAGATGAGACTGAGGCTCAGTGAGGCTCCACATCTCGCCCCAGATCACGTGGCTGCTCGGTGGTAGAGCAGGATTTGAGTCTGGGGCTGTCTCCCTGTGGAGCGCATGCTCTTGACCACTCCACACAGCTCCCAGCTATGACAGTCTGGGCCTGTGTGGACTCAATGCTCACACACACACACACACACACACACACACACACACGCACCCTGTAGCCCCGTGGTCGGCAAACTGCGGCTCGCGAGCCACATGCGGCTCTTTGGGCCCTTGAGTGTGGCTCTTCCTAAGCCTTAGGAGTACCCTAATTAAGTTAATAACAATGCACCTACCTATATAGATTAAGTTTTAAAAATTTGGCTCTCAAAAGAAATTCCAATCGTTGTACTGTTGATACTTGGCTCTGTTGACTAATGAGTTTGCCGACCACCGCTATAGCCTAAAACCAACAGCAGGGTAAGGATGAAGGACCCTGGTGGTCCCGGGCACTCGCACACATGCCAGCCCCCTTTTAGTCCCTCTGTGCAGGCCTGTCACCGAACCCTTTGCAGGCATTGTCTAATTTGTTCTCAGGACAAGCACACCAGGTGGTGCTATTCTTCCCATTTCACAGAAAGGGAAGCTGAGGCCCCGAGAACTAGATGGCTCCCCCAGAGTCATCCAGTAAAATCTGAATCCCTGTCTGCCCAGCCCCAAAGTTCCACCTGCCCCTTCCCCAGCGGGGATGCCAGCCCCTCACCTGTGTCCTTCCTCTCCTGTCTCCCCAGCCTCCAGCTGCGGGGTCCCCACCTTCCAGCCCAACCTAGCAACCCGGGTGGTGGGAGGAGACAATGCCGTGCCCCACAGCTGGCCCTGGCAGGTGAGTACTGTTGCAGGGGTGGGAGGTGGGAGGTGGGAGGTGAGAGGTGGGAGGTGGGAGGAGAGGGGCTGTGAACTGACACGTGGCCCCTCCTCCAGATCTCCCTCCAGTACCTGAAGGACAACACATGGAGGCACACATGCGGTGGCACCTTGATCTCCAGCAACTTCGTCCTCACGGCTGCCCACTGCATCAGGTGAGCGGGGATGACACCCAGAGCCGGGGGTGGGGGCCTGAGGAGCTGCATTTATTGAGCACCTATTACTCACTCAGGCACTGCGCTAAATAAGCTGCTTATCTCCAGTAACCGCCTTTTCATATCTCCATCCAGCAGTATTTATTGCGCACCTACTATGTGCCAGGGCACACAGCAGTCAGGATGAAGTCTGTGCTCCCAACGAGCTTATAGTCTAGCAGAAGACAGAGCAACAGACCATTAAACAATCGAATGTGTAATATATCCAATGTCAGTAAAGAGAAAAGGCTGGAAGAGAATAAAAGTATAAGGGGTTCTATTTTAAAGGAGGCGGCCAGGAAGCCCTTTCTGCAAAGGGGACATGCGGGCAAAGACCTGAAGGAAGTGAGGCGAGGACTCATGGTCTGGGAGGAGGAGGAGGAGGAAGAGGAGGAGGAGGGGGAGGGAAGGGTGCTGCAGGTGGAGGGAACAGCCAGTGCAAAGCCAGTGCAAACTTAGTATGTTTGAGGAATGATGAGGAAGCTGGGGTTGCAGAAGCAGTAGCCAGGGGGCAGGGAGGGGTTGGGAAGGAGGGGAGTCAGAGAGAAACGCAGGTGAGATGATGCAGGCAAGAAGCAACCGATCCTCACAGCAGACCTGCAAGGGAGTTCCACTGTTATCTCCACTTTACAGGTGAGAAAACTGAGGCCTGGGGCCACGCACCCAGGAGCCAGAGTGGACTTGGCCAGGGCCCTTCTCTGCCCCCTGGGAAGGGCCAACGGGGATGGACACTCCCTCCCCCCAAATGATTGCCATGTGGCCACAGAGCTGAGTCACCGAAGCTCCGAGTTCCCTCTCCTTTTTTATTTGTTTTAGTTTTATTTTATTTTTATTTACATTTTTTTGTTACTCCCCACCTGAGTGTATTTTTCCACTGATTTTAGAGAGTGTAAGGGAGGGGAGAGACAGAGAGAAACGTCGATGTGAGAGAGACACCTTTATTGGTTGCCTCCCGACCAGGGCTGGGGATCAAGCCTGCAACCGAGGCGCGTGCCCTTTTGATCAAACCCATGAGGGCCGACGCTCTATCCACTGAGCCAAACCGGCTGGAGGGAGTTCCCTCTCTACCCCACCAGCTAGCGGGGACGGGAGGCCACCCTGACCCAGTCCCCTTCCTCTGTTTAGCAAATCCAAGACCTACCGTGTGGGCCTGGGGAAGAACAACCTGGCGGTGGACGACGAGCCAGGCTCCCTGTTCGTGGATGTGGACACCATCTTTGTCCACGAGAAGTGGAACTCCTTCCTGGTGCGGTGAGTGCCCCCCTGACATCTCACGCCCCCGGGGGGCAGCGCAGAAGGAGGAGGGGATCCCAAGACAGAGCTGCCGAGCCTGCCCCCACCCTGTCCCTGGGCCCCATCCTTACCCTGCGCAGCCAGCAGATGACTCCTTTACGCAAAATGGCAAAATACTAAGTGGAGACAGACACCCTTCCCATCTCCGTCACGGGCCAGGGTGCCCCAGAGGTACGCAGGGTTTCACCCCAAGCCCCCCATAGGTCTTGCCTGAAGCCCCTCAGCCAGGGCTGAGCTAGCACTCGTCTTAACTGAGTGCCTACGCCTTGCCATAAGCACTTTATGTGCCATCTCTTATTTAATCCTCACAACAGCCCTGCACAAGGAGCTCAGAGAGGTTAAGGAATGTGTCCCAGGTCACACAGCCCGTACCTGTCAGAACTAGACATCAAATCAGGTCTGCTAAGGTTGCCAGCTCTCATCCTGGTGACATGAACACGTTTAAAAAATTGCATCCACAAGGGTCCCTCTTCTACCATTGTAATCACCTACTTCCCTTTGCTTAATTGCTGGTGGGCACTTAACCTGCTGGTCCCAAAGGCGTCATCTCCATCTAAAGGGGCGGGCGATGGCGATGTTAGAAGGCAGATCATCTGTCCTCTGACATCTCTGTCAGCCAATTAGAAGCTGGCAGTCAGGATGTTCAGGGAGGACCCCAGGCACCCTGGGCCTGACTCTCAGCTCACAGCTGGACCTCTTAGCCTGGGCCGGGGAGCCAAGACCTCCTGCTCAGTCAGTCCTCCGCTCTGAATTCCAGCAATGACATCGCCCTCATCAAGCTGGCGGAACCTGTGGAGCTGAGTGACACCATCCAGGTGGCGTGCCTGCCAGCGGAGGGCGCCATGCTGTCTCGGGACTATCCCTGCTACGTCACCGGCTGGGGCCGCCTCTGGAGTGAGTACCGCCCCTGGCAAACCACAGGAGCCTTCCTGGAGGAAGTGGCTCTCCCAACAAGCACATTACCCACTTGGCCCATCACTTCTCCTCTTCAGAGTCTCTTAACGTTGTAATAACAACAGCTACTATTCATTAAGCACCTACGATGTAGCAGACACTCTAACTACCATGTAAGAAGGGGCCCCACAAGGATTGAATGGGTTAGAATTGGTCAAGTGCTTGTACAAGGCTTGGCACATACTAAGTGCCCTATAAGTGACTATTCAATGAGCTCAACAACCTTTTGGGGGGTGGGAGGGTTAGATCTTATGGTACCATATGCCCTATAAGTTCCAGCCAAATTAAAAGGATAAATGCAAAGAGATGAAACTATGGAAGACTTAGAGAAAAATGCAGATTAATACTTGGAAAATCTTGGGGTGAGAAAGACCGTTTATTGTGCGACATTACGGCAGAATCTTACAAGGAAACGAGTGACAGTGAAACCCCAGAGTCACCTCCAAGGGCTTTCTGTGATTGGTCCTGCCTTCAGCCCGCTCTCCCTTCCCCCTCCTCAGAGGGGCCTCCAACCACACAGCCTGAGACCTTGGCTCAGAGCCTCTCCTCTCCGCTGAGGGCCTATGTGTGGGTCCCACACCCCCCCTGGGGATCTGTCCCAGCCGCACTCACCCTGAAGGCCTGGGCTGCCTGGACGGGTGCCCGCTCACCACTGTTCTCTCCGCAGCCAATGGCCCCATCGCCGAGGAGCTGCAGCAGGGTCTGCAGCCCGTGGTGGATCACGCCACCTGCACCCAGAGCGACTGGTGGGGCGCCATGGTGAAGGACACCATGGTGTGCGCCGGCGGTGACGGCGTCACCTCAGCCTGCAACGTGAGTGTCCGGCCCCGCACCCTGTCCCTAGCCAGGTGGCCAAGTGAGGATATGGACATAGAGTAAGCGCTTCACGGGGTTGCCGTGACGACCAACTGAGTCTAACAAGTGGAGAGGAACTTGATGGAAGTCTCTATACACGTTCCGTCGTGCCATCAGCTCCATCGTCCTGGGAGACAGGGGACTCGGGGGGCCTGACACAGACCCAGGCAGCACCTAGGACAATCAGGGAATGACCCCTCTCCCTACTCCCACCTGCCTCACGTTCCCAGCTCTCCACCATAGCTCCCAGCATCCTCATCCCTCTGGGCATCTCTCTGGACATGGTGACCTGAACAGCTAGGGAAACTGAGGCACAGAGAGGGTTAGCATCATCCCAACATCACACAGCACATCAAGAGCTCATTTGACACCCCAGGGCCTCCTAGAGTGAGGCCAAGATAGCCTCAAGCCACCTCTTCTCTGCCCCCCTCACCATGGACACCCTGAGGCCAAAAGAGGGGGTGCCAAGGCTGCGAGGAGCCCACACCCCCACCCCGGCTTGCCCTGGCTTCCCAAGCCTGCCTGGGGGAGGCCTGGGCTGATGCCGCCTGTCTGTGCAGGGGGACTCCGGCGGCCCACTGAACTGCCAGGCCGAGAACGGCGCCTGGGAGGTGCGGGGCATCGTGAGCTTCGGCTCCGGCCTGGGCTGCAACACCCACAAGAAGCCCGCCGTCTACACCCGCGTGTCCGCCTACATCGACTGGATCAACCAGGTGCGTGCCTGCCTCCCGGCCTCCTTCCTGCAGGCGCCAGCCCCGCACTCGCCCTCACGCCCCCATTCCTTACCAACTCAGTCATTCATTCACTCCTTCCTTGGCTGATTCCATCATTCATTCGCGTGCTTGTTCCCATATGCACCATTCATACACTCACTCACTCACTCAATCAGGAAGTACTGAGTGCGTGCTGTGCACAGCCTCGAGTCAGGTGCAGTGGAGGACACGGTCATTGCCATTCTCCCTTTGCTTCAGCAAATACTCAGGTCCTGATCCCAGGCACCACCCCAGTCCCCCCAAAGAGAAACGTGGCCCCAGGAGAGCGGGGCTCAGCAGATGGGGGGGGCAGCATGGCCGGCCACATAGACCTTGAGGACAGGGGAGCAGAGGGTCACTCGGACTGCAGCTTTCACGCGGGGGGGGGGGGGCGGAGGGGGGGGGCAGATGTGTTCTGAGGCCCATTTGCACTGCGGCCTGAAGTCCTGGGGGGAGGGGTACAGAGCCCTTGGGCAGAGGCGAGGCTGGCTTGTGAAGTCCCCGGGGTCCCTACTCCCCCCGCAGCAGGGGACCAGGGCGCAGGCGCACACACTCACCCTCTTCTCTGCTCTTGCAGAAAATGCAGCAGTGAGTCATCCTCGGGAGCCACGGCCGCAAATCCCCACAAATCCCCGCAACCACAATAAACCTCGTTTGCCCTTGAGCCAGCGCCTGCACTCTTGATTTGCGTCTCCGTCTCCGCAGCAGTTCCCGGGCCCTGTAGGGGTGGCCCCTTTCCACACTGAGAATGCAAAGAGAGCCCCCTGCCCCCCAGCCAGGCTGGTCAGGCCTTGGAGATTGCTCCTGGTCCTGGAGGTGCTAGTGGAGGGGACCCCAGGAAGCCACCTGGTGCCTGAGGGGATATGAGTTAGGGACACACCAGACACTTGCCCCCAACTTCTCACAGCTGTGGCCCTGATCAAATCGCCATCTTCCTGATCCTGACCCCCACCCCCCCAGAGGAGCCTGGTGGGTCAGCTGTAGGTGGAGGATGGGGTCTCCCCAAGAACAGTCTCGCTGGCTCAGACAGGCAGGCCCCAGGAGGGTGCCCACTGCTCAGGCACAACTACCCCAGAGCGGCTGGCATGGGGAGGGTGCAGGCAGAGGCGGGAGCACAGCCCAGCCCTCAGGGGTACAGGTTTGAAGAAAGCAATGGTTGCCACACATGGTCACAGCAGTCAGAGCTGGAAAACTTTCACTGTATTAGACAGGCCGGGAAACTGAGGCCCCGAGAGAGGAAGGAGCTGGGCCAGGTCACAGGAACAGAGAGCCAGTAATGCACCTGCCACAGGGGCCCAGGGAAGGGAGAGCCCTCCTGAGGCCCACTGGGGGACAAGTGTGGCCAAGAAAGAGAGGGACCCAGTGTCCAGTGAGGGGAAGACCAAGTGGGGACCCTGACCCCTGACCACAGCACTCCTGAGAATGTGCTGATCCAGAAAGGGAGGTGCCCGCCCCCCTCCCCGCTCTGAACTCCCAGCTCCTCCTGGGCGAGCCCTGGCTGCGCTGCCCTGTGACTGGTCCGTGGGCTGCCCTGCTTTCCCACGGATTTTGGCTCCGGGAGGTGGGACGTGGCAGACCTCTCCTGCCTCAATATCCAGGCCATTCCCAGGAAAGACGGCTCATTCAGCAAGAGAGACAGCTCCAGGCAGCCGGTGCTGCCAGAGCCCGAGGCACAGGGCAGGAGGGGTGACCGGCAGTTCCGGTGCTTTCCTAGGACATGAGGCTTTCCACGCTAAAACCAGGGCCGTCCCAGGCACACTGGAGTGGTTGGTCGCCCTAGCAGGGAGGGGCAGGAGATGTGACAGGAGCATGAGCAAAGAGAGCCATGGAGAGGGTGTTGGGACTGTATTTGCAGGGTAATAGGGAGCTGTAGAGGGTTTTAGATAGAGAGATGACCACTGTGGTCCAATGCACACACTGGAGTATTCATCTGACAGCTGGATGGAGGGTGACTTGGAGACAGGAAGGCCAGCTGCAATTAGGCTAACATCACTGTGGCCCTGACCAAGGTGATGATAGAAAGAAGAGAGGGGGCTCAGGAATTCAGTAATAACGCCAGACTTATTTAAGAGGCACCTGTGCAGTGTTAAACAACAGCCCCAGTCCCAAATCTACATAACTTTTGGGAATGTGGTTGGATTAGCGCACCTGCTCGTATTAGCTAATAACTGTTGAAACATAAGCCACGGTTCTGTTTGCTCGACGAGAACAAAAATCTGAGGTTCAGGAACAGGACCCACTGTGGTGTCCAAGAGTCAGTGTCTATGTGAGTGGACAGACCAACAGCCTCTGAAGACGTCCACGTCCCAGTCCCAGAACCGGTGAGGGTTACCTGAGATGGCGAAAGGGATTCGCAGGTGTGACTAATTTAAGGATCGTGGGACGGGGAGTGGCCTGAACTCTCCAGGTGGGCCCGATGCAATCACAAGGGCCCTTATAAGAGGGAGGCAGGCGGGTTAGAGTCAGGAGAGCTAAGAACGGAAGCAGAGGTCCGGGTCCGGGAGATGCGAAGATGTTTCCCTAATGGCTTCGTGGACGTGGGAGAGGTCACAAGCCGAGCAAGGCAGGCGGCCTGTAGCTAGAAGCTGGGAAAGGCGGGGACAGGGGTTCCCCGCTAGGCCTCCGGAAGGATCCAGCCTGGTGTCGCCCAGTGACACTGCTTGTGGCCCTCTGGCCTCCAGAACCGTGAGAGGACACAGGTCTGCGTTTTGAGCCACTGCAGTCATGGTAAGTTGTTGAAGCAGCAATGGGAAATAAATACACCGTCTCTCCTGTCTTCTGGCGAAATCTAGAGTCCGCGGTGGGGGTCAGGCCGGGAGGAAGGGCAGGACTCCCTGGGATCTGGCTGCGGTGACAGCAAGGATTTGTGCATTTTGCCCAAGAAGTCACAAACCGGTGGTCGGAAGGGAGGGGAAGGGGGCACTGAGGCACTGACCCATGCCAGCAACCCACTAGAATGCCATCGTGCATATGGCTGATGCAGTCGCCGTGGCTGGCGCATAGTGAGCCCCAGGGAATCTGTGTGCCAGGCACCATCCCATACACTGTCTCATCTAATAATCATGGCAGCCCTGATTATTATCCCCTTTACAGAGGAGGAAACAGGCTCAGAGAGGTTTAGAAACTTGCCCAAGATCACACCGCTAGTGATGGGCGCCAGGGCTTGAACCCAGGTAGTCTGACTCCAGAGCCTGTGTTGTGAGCAACCATGTTATTCTGCCATTAGTCCCCAAATCTTAAGGCGCCCCTCCACACTGAGCCCTCCACTGTTCCTGTCGGAGGGGAGGGGGGTAGGCTGTGGGTGTGCTGACACGCCTGAGCAAGGCTGGCAACAAGCCCAGACAGACAGAAACCTGAGAGGAGAATTATTGCTCCCAGATGTTCACAAAGGGCTCGCACCCACTGAACCAGCTACTGCTGGCACAATGAATAACGCTGGTAACAGCCAACCTCAAACCCTCCGTGGCATCCCATGGCAGGAGTTACTGCTCACACGTGTGGGGGCAGCTGGGGGCCAGCTACGTGGCCCTGCTGATTGTGGCTGGAATCCCTCCTGTGTCTAAGGGCCTGGGGGTTGGCTGGTCAAGTCTGGGCACTCACGGGGATGGAGCGCTGAACTCTGCCACTGACAGGCAGCGACAGTGACTGAGTCACTTAACCTTTCAGAACCTGTTTCCTCATCTGTAAAATGGGCACCTGCCTCCCTCTCCGTTTCCCAGTGAAGTCACAGCAGCTTGTGATTGGAGCAATTACGTCTACGGGCCCCGCACCTGGACTCCTATTAGCACATCTTCCCTCTCCCTTTGTTCCTAGGAGAGAGAGCCTCATTCCCAGCAGGCCTTGGGGGCCGGTTCCCCCACACTCCCTCATGTGTCTGCAAAACTTCTCGTGGTTGTGGGCCAGGGGGGCATGTAAAGACAGAGAATAAACACGGAGCATCTACCCGAAGCATCGATCTTCCGTGAAGATTGGGTGGGAAGAAAGAGAGTTGACATTGGCCAGCGATGCTAGGAAGTAAGCTACAAAATTCAGGCAAGGTTTTCCAGATGAAGACTGAGTCTTCGGAGACATCTTGCTGCTGTGGAGACTGCTTCGTGCGAGACCTCAGATCCGGAGCCCGCGAACCAAATCTGTTTTGTAAATAAAGTTTTATTGGAACCCGGCTATGCCCAGATGGCTGCTTTTGCAAGGTTGACTGTTTGCAACGGAGACCATATGGCCCACAAGCTAAAATATTTACTCTCTGGGCCTTTACAGGAAAAGTCTGCCAAGCCCCGATCTACTAGGATTCTTTGATGGGAACGTTTGAAGCGTCCTGTGCTATTCACATCTGAGGCCCACCGTCTCAGGATTTAAGCGTGAACATTGTATTGCACATTTACTACTGTTTTAAGTGAATACGCTGTTGTTTAATTTTACCCACAAACCTAAGAGATAAGTGGGATGCTTGTTGTTCCTATTTGATAGGTAGAGAAAATAGATGCACCTTGCCCTAGCCCAGTTCCTCCCAACTCGCCATGGGCAGAAGAACCGCCTGGGTAGCTCGCTAACCTGCAGATGCGGAGCTGGCAGCCTGGGGTGGAGCGTCTGCACTTCTCACCAGCTCCTCAGCTGTGCGGATGCTGCAGGTCCACACCACTCTGAGTAGCCAGGACCCAAACCACAGAGTCAGCGCACGCAAGCACCGGGTGTGAACCCAGCCCCTAACCACTGAGCCGCGTGGCTTCCCAGAAGAATGTTTTTGCACGAATGAGTCATAAACCCCATGAGAAGTTCACATCTACGTCTTTCTGCCCGCACTGAGACCTCCAGGACCGAGCCCAGTTCAGAACTTGACAAACTTGCTTGTTGTTCAACAACAGACAAATAGGGAACCGAGCACCGAGGGGGAAGTGGGCTGCGTGGCTGTTTTCTCTCTTCCTCCCTGGCCCCCATTCCCTCTCTAGAACCCTGGATTTTTGTGTCTGTGCCACCCTTTCCCCACTCCTCCTACACGTGGTCTGGGTGGAGCCCCATGACTAGATTTGGGGGTAGAACTTATGAGGCCTGGCCAATCATTGTGTCGCATCCCCACCACCACCACAACAATTGGCTCAGGAATGGGCATGTGACCTAAGGCAAGTCCAATCAGAGAGAGTTATGGGACTTCTGAACCCTAGAAGAAGGCTCTCAGTCCCTGCTGCAGGATGAGGAGGTGTGAGGGTACAATAGCAAGAGGGAGAGAAAGGGAAGAAGGGGTGATGTTGCTTCCCTGGGGAACAATTTGAAACTGTATGGAGACATTTCTGGTTGTCATGAGTTGGGGCTGGAGAGGAGGGTGGGAGCCAGGGATGCTGCCAAGCCTCCTACAATGCAGAGGAGAGCCCTCATCACAAAGGATCATCACCCCAAATGTCAGTAGGGCTGCAGTTGGGAAACCCTGGGTCAAAGATCCTATAGCCGTCCTGTCCCCATGAACGGGAGAACCTGCTGCTCCAGGCCACTCCGTGGAGCCAAGAAGGGACCCTCAGAGCAGCTGAGCCCTGGGGACACCCTGGGAGCCCTGGACCCGCCTGGGCCTCAAGCCAGCCCTGCTCCGTGCTTTTCCATTTTGTGGCCCCATCAATGGCCCGATGGCTTACGCCTGTTTGATGAAGTTTTCTGTCACTTTCAACTCCTCAAAGCAGCATGGTGGGCACATGTTCTTCTCTCTGCTTCATAGATGGGCAGTCCCAGCCCAGAGAGCCTGTCTGACTGGCCCAAGGTCACACAGCAAGCTCATGGCATGTGCCAACTGGCATTTGCTCAGTGACCTCATACAGGACAAACTGTGTTTTTATATTAAAACAAACACAGCTTCACGAAGCCGAGTGCCAAATTCACACTGACTTTCAAGATAGAAGAGGAGACTTCAGAAATAGTTTGTTGTTGCAGAGACCGCTACAGACTACAAACAAGAGTCCAAACGCTCGCGGGGCGTTGGGGGATCTGTCTGGTGCTTCCCCTCTGTAGGCGTGTCCCCTGTGCTTTCCAAATCCTCTCCACAATGTTGCGAAACAGCGGGCACATCTTTCTCTGCCTGGGTCACAGATGGGCCGGCCCCAGGCCCGGAGGTGCGCATGACTCATCTAAGGCCACGCAGCAGCCACGGCCTAGAAGAGCGTTCCTCAACCTTGGCACCATGGACATCGGCAAGGAGATCATGCCTGTGTGTGGGAGGATGTTTAGCAGCATCTAGTCCAGTGATGGCGAACCTTTTGAGCTCGGTGTGTCAGCATTTTGAAAAACCCTAACTTAACTCTGGTGCCATGTCACATATAGACATTTTTTGATATTTGCAACCATAGTAAAACAAAGACTTGAATTTTTGATATTTACTTTATATATTTAAATGCCATTTAACAAAGAAAAATCAACCAAAAAAATGAGTTTGCGTGTCACCTCTGACACGCGTGTCATAGGTTCGCCATCACTGATCTAGTCTCTACCCACCGGATGCCCATAGTACCCCTCCCGAGCCATGACAATCAAAAATGTCTCCAGACATTGCCAAATGCCCCCGGGGGGTGGGGGGCAGTCCCAGCCCCATGGAGGACCACTGCCCAGAATGCTTTTCGTTCAGCATGCCAGCTTTGTCTTTGAAAACTCAGCTCCAAGGACCAACAACCCATCTTTTTCTTCTTCCCCAGCCCATAACACAATCTCTTGGAAGCAGATTGAACCCATATTTCAATATCCACTTTGGCATCTTTTTCCAAGGTATTTCCAGGGTGGCAGATGGGAGAAAATGGAAAAACAATATTTGAACACAGGCCCTGTTTTCCACTGGGCTTTGAGAAAATCCCCACCTTGTGCACTCTTAGTCTATCTCCGGCCGATAAGACCGCTCATAAAGCCAGGGCCCCAGCCAGGTCCAGGATTCCTACGGACACACCATGATCAGGGCGCTGCTGCTGTCTGCACTGGTGGCTGGAGGTAAGCCCTGCCGCCCAGAGGCACTGTCCCCGTCCCCTGGTGGGATTGGGGACGGGACTCCCCTGCCCACACTGGGCTCGGTCCTCCGGTTATAAGAAAGCTGGAGTGACATTCCAAGGACAGGCAGCAAAGGGCAGGACTCCATGGCCTCTCGGGACCCCTCTAGAACAGGATTTTCTCTTTGGAGTTGGGGGAAGCAGCAAGTGTAGGTGAGATTACTTGGGTCACTGCTTCCTGGACTCACAACCCTTTCTCTTTGCACAGCTCTCAGCTGTGGGCTCCCCACTTACCTGCCCCATCTGCCCAGGGTGGTTGGCGGTGAAGATGTGAGGCCCAACAGCTGGCCCTGGCAGGTGAGTCGCCCGCACTCCACTTCTTCCCTCCCTGCCCCCACCACCTCGCACCACCCCTGTGCCCTCCACCATGGGGTCTATGGCACTGGCAACGATGAGAAAATTCACCAATAAAATACGTTTCTGTGGCCTTGGTCAACCTTGGAGGGTAGAGGAAGGGGTACCTTCTCCAGCTGCAATAAGGAGCCGCCCCATCCAACTACCCGTACATATGCGTGTCCATAAGCACATGTAGTGTGGGGACATGAGTGTGCACATATGCGTGTGCAGGGTGGTCATAGAGGTTTCCTGGAGAGGATAATCTTTTTTAAAATATATTTTTATTGATTTCAGAAAGGAAGGGACAGGGAGAGAGAGAGAGAAACATCAATGATGAGAGAGAATCACTGATCGGCTGCCTTCTGCACGCCCCACACTGGGGATGGAGCCTAAAACCCGAGCATGTGCCCTTGACTGGAATTGAACCCAGGACCCTCCAGTCTGCTCTATCCATGGAGCCAAACCAGCTAGGACCGGAGAGGGTAACCTTGGCCACACACCTGTAGGAAGTGAAGGAGAAAACTATGCTAATACCTGGGAGAAGAATCTTCCAGGCAGGAGGAACAGCAGTGCAAAGGCCCTGGGGTAGAGTGGGCTCGGTGTATTTTTCCATGCATGCCCCGGAGGTCTGTGTGGCTGGAGCAGAGGGGAGTGGGAACCCATGAGGTGAGGGCGGTCATGTAGAGCTTTGTAGGCCTTTGTACAGATCTGGATTTTATACTGGAGGGTCTGGGCAAGGAAGAAACATGGATATTTTGTGTTAATTTTTATTTTTTAATGTTGCATTAAAATGTTATTGATCCTGATTCCTGAGTTTCTTGGTGCCCCTTACATTTCCCACCTGAGATGTGTGCCTGGCTCACCTGGCCCTGGCCCTGCTCTCAGGGGTGGGGGATGGGACGCTGATGAGCAGGAGGCCCAGCTCTTTGGCTACCAGAGCACCACGCTTCTCCCCAGGTCTCCCTGCAGTTCAGCTACAATGGCCAGTGGCGCCACACCTGCGGAGGGACCCTGGTGGCCCAAAACTGGGTCCTGACCGCTGCCCACTGCATCAGGTAAGTGCTGTTCCCAGACACCCAGAGGCTCACCCCGCCAGCCAGCAGTCATCTCCAGTGTCAGCCCCGGTTCCCTGAGCCACCCTGTATAAAGGAGCCTTGCAAATATCCACTTGCCTGGCCAAGAAACAAGCTTTCGTCGACCTTTAGTTTGGTCTGCTGGGCAACTGATGGATCAATAGGTGGCATAGACTGAGTGCCCTGTCCAGGACACTGAGCAGGCATGTTTGGGGGGAGAGGGGGACTCATTTCTTGCCCTCCTGGGGTACTGGGTGTGGCCTCCGGATCTGGAATTGGGTTCCCTTGAGCAATTTGAATGATTTCTCCAAGCCTCAAAGCCATCACCTACAAAAAAATGCGGATTAAATGAAACGATGTGTTAAAGGCCTGGCACTTAGGAAGTGCTCAATGAACGCCAACTGTTTCCATTACAAAGGCCCACAGGAAAGAAAGGTTCCCTGACATTCACTGTCCACCTGTCTTTTCCCCTCCTTAAGACCTCTGCTTATCGCGCCCCAGCAGGTGCCCGGTGGCATTGGCCTTGGGTCGGTATGACTCTCTCCTTGCCTGGAGGGGTCCCTTCTCCTCACCTAAGTTATAAGCTTTAGGAGGTGGTGGGGAAATAACAGGCCTGAGAGTCAGGAGTCCTGGCTTCGAGTTCTGGACTCTAATTAGCTGTCAAACTCTGGACCAGGCACTCCTCTCTGAGCCTCGGTTTCCCCATCCGAAAATGAGAGGTTTGGGAGATTCAACTGAAAAATGCCCTTGAGGGCAAATGACTCTGTGTTCTCTGTGCCCATCTCATTTCCTCCATAGTAACATAGAGTTTACATCACTATAACTTTTATTTTACATTGCAGTTTATCGTTAGTATCGTTTAGTTATCATGCTTATATAGTTATAGTCATTATGTTACACGATAACTAACCAATTGCCTCAGGGAAGAATAACTCCCAAGTGCCAACTAGAAGCATACTTGGGCCCATCCCAGCGTTATCCAAAGCCAGGCCTCTGGAGACCGTGCATTGGGGTGTCCCTGCCCATGGGGGAGGGGGCGCAGAGAGAGGACCAGACAGCCAGGAGCTGACCTCTCCGCTCGCCTCCCTTCTCCCAGCTCCTCCAGGACCTACCGCGTGGTGGTGGGCCGCCACAGCCTCTCCGTGGACGAGCGTGGCTCTCTGGCTGTCAAGGTCTCCAAGATCGTGGTGCACAAGGACTGGAACTCCAGCCAGCTCTCCAAAGGGTACCTCCCATCTGGGCGCACTCGGGGGCGGGGGCAGCAGGGGCACAGACAGGGGGGAGTCTCCCAGAAGGCACCCCTCCTTTGTTCCTTCTGTAGGGAGAGGGAAGGAGCTCTGACCTTTATATGACCTTTAGAAGTAAAGCCAGCCCCAAAGATGCCTGGGATGAGGGTGTGAACTGGGGGAGGGAGAGGCAAAGACTGTCAGGGCCCCCTGGGTCTCCTGCCAGTGAAGCCGCAGATGCCCTGTCCACCCCGGGCACTCACTGACCAGGTATGGATTCCAGGCCAATCCCTGGGGACACAGGGATGGGTCTGCAGGCCCCATCAGAATCCAGCGGAGTAGGACACAGTGTCTCCTGCCTTCCCCCACCCTGTACCCCTCCCTCCAAGGCCTTTTACTTTTTCAAAGAGACCCTGAGAGCCTGCGGGGACAGCCTGGGGGTGATGGACACAGGCAGATGACCAGGGTCTCTGAGCTCTCCAAGGCCCACAGTCATTATCCCCCCTTTCCTCTCAGATGGTCAGATGCCATCCTATGCCCACCCCTAGATTTTACTGACCCCCCATGTACCATGCCATGCTGGACACTGGACTCTGGGTGCGGCACACACAGAGGGCACAGGTCACCGTGCCAGGTCGCAGGGAGCTCAGGGCATGCGGGTGGCAGTGGGGCAGTGCGGGGTGGTGGTTAGGAATGGAGCTTCTGGAGCCTGGTGGCTCAGGTATGAAAGATGACTGCTGACCCCGCCTGGGTTCCTCAGCTTTTCTGTGCCTCGGTTTCCTCTTCGCTAAAAGGCGGAGAGTAACAGGGCCTGCCTCTAGGGTTGTTGTGAGGATTAGATGAGATACTGTATGTAAAGCACTTAGACAGCGGCCTGGGAGGAGGGTGGCCCAGACTTCCTGGGGAAGGGGAAGAGGAGGAAGCGAGGAAGGAAAAGGTCCCCTGCAGAATCCACCACTCGCTCCTGCCCATTCCTGCTCTCAAGGGGCAGGCCAGCGGAGGCGCATAGTTCGCTGCTTTGGGATTAGCTGCATCAGATGCAGAGCTTCCTCCCTCGCCCTTGGGGGTCGATGCCCCTATTGGCTGGGACTGTCGTCCAGATCCTCCACACGTGGCCTCCCCATGTGGCCTGGCTTCTTCGTGGCGGAGGCTGGGTTCCAAGCGCAGGGGCCCGGAGGACCAGGCAGAAGCTGCATCTCTTCGCACGTCCTAGTCTCAAAGGTCACCTGGTGTCACTTCCTCCACATTACAGGCCCCGGGCCCCCTCTCAATCCAGGGGGGAGAAACCCAGACCCCACCTCCTGATGGCCAGAGCGTCTACATCACCTCGTAGCAAATGGGCTGGGAGATCCCACTGCAGCCACCATGGAAAAGGCACCTGCTCATCCCTAACCGTCTCCTAGACAAGAGCGTGAGAGTAGGGAGGAGCCTGGGCAGACTCAAGGTGGGAGGAGAGCAGGGAGTAAGGGCAGAAGGCCTTTGCATCTGAGCATCTCCTGCCGTTTTCTCACTGAACACGGGAAGGAGATGGTCAGGACAGACATCACCAATCAGGACATGGGTCCTTGTCAACACAGCCCAGCAGGCAGCCATGACTAAGCCATCAGAGTGGACATTGCAAGACAAACCTCCCTGCCCGCCCTGTTCTAAATAATCCCCTAAAAGGCTCTCAGGGGGTATAGGGCTCCAAGCTCCACCAGAGACAAAATGCAACCTGGGGTTTAGAGGCAGCTGCTCCCCAGTCCCTCGGAGCCCTGGCAGAAGGAAGCCTCGCAGTCAGGCTGGCCAGGGAGGGGCTCCGTGGTTCCAGCGGGGGCCAGACCAGGAATGAAATTAGGACAGGCACCGTCAGCCCTCTCTTTACGCTCTCCCGCTTCTCCGACCCAGGAACGACATTGCCATGCTCAAACTGGCCAGCCCGGTCCCCCTGAGTGACAAGATCCAGCTGGGCTGCCTCCCTCCCGCCGGCAAAATCCTTCCCAACAACTACACCTGCTACGTCACAGGCTGGGGAAGGCTACAGAGTAAGTGGGGGCCGGGAGCCCCAAGGGTTGGGAGGGAGGGAGGCAGTGTCGCCCTTGTCCAACCAGGGGCTCTCTCCACACTCTCATCCCAGGGTGTCTGGGAGAAATGCTGGCTGCCTCGGAGGGGCAGGATAGCATGGACTGATAAGCAGTCAGGCTGCCTGGGTTCGAACCCCAGCTCCTCCACTTGCTTGCTCTGTGACCTTGGGTACATGACTTATCCTCTCCATACCACAGTTTCCTCATCTGTAAAATGGGAATAATAACAGCACCTACACCACAGGGACCTGGGAAGTGGACTGAAGGAGGTAATCCATGAGAAGCACTTAGGGCAATGCTTGGCACATAGTAGGTGCAGTGTGATAGTTGTCATGTCACTATGACAGAAGGAGGGTAATAGTGACCACATGGCATCTGGCTAAGAAGTTTCTCTGTGTGGCCCAAGGCCGGAGTCCGGAACAGCATCCCCTCTGTGACCTCAGGCCTCACAAATGTCCCTGGGGCCCTCATCACACCCTCCTCTCCACACATCAAACTTACCTGTCCCACGTGCCACCGATTTTACTGCTCAGACCTGGCTTTGTGTGAGTCCTTTGGACATAAACTCCAGGGTCAGAAAGCCAATGATGGTAGGCCCCAAGACACAGAGGACCTGCCTTCCCTTGTCATATCACCAGAGGTCTGGAAGGCTCACGCAGGTAACTGTCCCTTTCACAATGACATAACCCCATTAGTATAAGTGAGGTATTTTCCCAGAGGTACGTCAACACACATGCACTCAAATAAGTTACTACCGCCCTCTGGACGGGCGTATGTGCAAAAACAAGGACACGTGGAAACTCAGCAGAAGTGAGAAGCAGGGGAGGCGTCACAAGCACAGCCTCTTGCCTATTTACCCAGAAAACACTGGAGCAGAATGCATTTCGCTGGAGGCAGCGAGAGCCAGGGAAAGGTCCACATGCTTGGCTCTCGGTCCCAGCTCTGTGGGTGAGCTCTGCCACCCTGGGCAAGCCACTCCGCAGCCTCAGTTTCCTCATCTGGCAAAACGGAAATACAGACGGCAAGATTAAAAGAGATGACAAAAGAGATGTGACGATGCTTTATACATTGTAAAACATGATACGTGTTAATTATGTATTCAAGTGGTCTTGGGCAAGCTGCTTAACTTCTCTCAGCTTCAAGATCCCGTCTATCATACAGGAAAATACATTTACTGTGAGGTTTAGCATGTTTTGAAAAGCCCAATAAAGCACAGGTGTAGGATTATAATACCATTAATCCTTGCCATAAGTAGCAGTGATAATAGTAATGGAGGTGATGGTGACAGTATCATTAGGGGCCATTAGGAAAGCTCTACCTTAACCACATTAGAATATTTTTCCCAACTGGGGCTCGAAATGCCAGGAGGTTCACTGTTATATTTAAGGTAAGTGATAGAAGCCCATGAAAATAGCCAGTCTCAACCAAGGGCAGAGACACAGCCAGGCTTCAGGAACAGGAGAGAATCAGGGGCTGGAAGACTAAAAACTCCAGAAACCCTCTCTCAAAATGTCTTTCTTGGTAGATCTACTTCATTCTTCTCTCCCTAGAGGAAAATGGCAGCCACTGCCAACCGCTCCCAGGTTTACAACCTCTCTGCCTGGGATTTCTGAGTTCTAATCCCAAATTCCCAGGGAAGGAGCTCATTGGCTGAGGTTGAGTCAGCTGTTCAACCCTGAACCAATCATCAGTGGCCAGAACTCTAACCAATCAACTGTGAGGACACAGGATAAACAAACATGGCTGCTCCCCTTGCAACCATGGATGGATGGGAAGTCAGAGTGGCCAGAAAAAAAGGGCTGGGCAGGAAACCCAGCAGGCGTCTACTACTTCCTTAATTCTCAGCAGTCCCTTTGTCCCTGTAACTCTCTCTCTCTCTCTCTCTCTCCTTCTCTCTTCTCTTGTCTCATCAGCCAACGGGGCCACTCCTGACATCCTGCAGCAGGGAAAGCTGCTGGTTGTGGACTATGCCACGTGCTCCCGCTCTGACTGGTGGGGCAGCTCCGTGAAGACCAACATGATCTGTGCTGGGGGCGATGGCATCATCTCCAGCTGCAACGTGAGTGCAGAAAGTCGGGTGCGGCCCCTCCACAATGAAATGGGGCTGGGGGTGGGAGAGGCTCTCGGGGGTCCTCAAATCTGCCCCCTGCCTGCCAGCAGAAGCACCCGAAACAGCTCCAGACATTCCCGTCCCTGACCTGTGTCCTTGTCGTCTCCAGAAAAGATGTTTTGAGATGTTCCTTGTAGTATCCGCCCCCCTCCCCCCGCCCCCTCACTGCTGGGAAGTCCTTCCTTGGGTCTCACTGGGGTCTCTCATCACCGTCATCTCTCATATCTCTCCTCTGTGTCGGAAGGGAGCCAAGGGGTGTATGCTCTGGGTTAGGGCCTTTCTAAGTGACTTCGGGTTTATCTGTTGAATTAATTGCACTCATGGCCCAGTGTGTCCCCTTATGGTAGCTGCCACAGAGCCTTCCTGGAGACCGTGTCCTAACCAGAAGGAACTGCGAGGGAGTGGACCTTGTATCAGAGTGAGGGCAGAGCAAGGAGCCTCACATGTCCTGCCAATCACACTGTGCCCTACACGCTGCCCCCACGCAGACCAGCCCCCGGCAAGGTCCCTCATCATGGGTGGAAATGGCCGGTGGTGGTTGAGCGCCCGCCATTCTAACTGTGGGTCGCAGTCTCTGCTCCTTCACTTACTGCCTGTACAACCTCAGGCAAGTCACCACCTCTGGGGGCCTCAGTATTTCCTGTCAGTGAAATGGGAATACTAACACTAACCACATAGGTTTCGGTGAGGATCCATGAGATGAGGAGTAGGAAGTGCTTGGCTCAGGTCCAGGCACCCAGAAAGAATAAAGGTTCGTTCTTGTTGGTATTATGGTGCCACCTTGAGCTGTGACCATAGGGGCTGGTCGGAGACCATGGCGACTTGTGGCGGAACAATATAAACATACTGCAAACATGGGAACCCGGGTCTCTAGGGGCAGCCCCTCCCCCTCCCTGCACCCGCCCAAGCGGCCAGGCCCTCCTGACAGAGCCCCGCCTTCCCCAGGGCGACTCCGGAGGACCCCTGAACTGCCAGAAGGCCGACGGCCAGTGGGAGGTGCACGGCGTGGTCAGCTTCGGGTCCTCCCTGGGCTGCAACTACTACCACAAGCCCTCTGTCTTCACCCGCGTCTCCAACTACATCGACTGGATCCATTCGGTAAGAACCGGCTGCACCTCGGGCCCCAGGGGCCTGCCCTTCCTGACCTGGCTCCATCTCGGGTTGGAGGACCCCCTCCTTCCTCCTGAGAACCAGGCCGGAGCCCCTAGAGGAGGCCGCAGACCTGGGCAACCCCTGCGCGGCCCCCTACGGGCCCCACAATTTCTGTGTGGATGGAGTGGAGTGAAAATGCACGTAGAGATTGACAACAGAGGACAGTCCTCAGGCACTAAGAGTGGGTTCCTTAGGATTAGTGGGGTGTTCTGTGTTTGCTTATCTGTGTGTCAGCCCAGACCCCACCTTCCAATGCTATCAGCGTGTTTATCTGCAAAGGCCAAAGCCTGGTGGGCTGAGACCCGCCACAGTCTTAATCATGGGAAACCACCCCCCACCCCCACCCCCACCCCCACCCCCGTGCAGACGGTAGGTGACAACCATCTCGCTCTACACGGGACTGGAGGTTTCCTGGGAGGCGGGGCTTTCCATTTTAGATGGGAACAGGCCAGACGAATGGGACTCCGTTGGTCTCACTGTTATAGTGAATGTGTCCCCGAGAGCTGTCTCCTGGCAGCTCAAAACCAGGACCTCATAAGCTTCCACACCAGCCCAATTCCTATTTTAACAAAGAACACGCATTTATAATAATGACCATAAAAATTGTTCTTTAAAAGACTGGCACCAATCTTGGAAGAAGCGGGGTTACAATCAGCAGCAGGTCTGAGCAGCCCCAAAGGGAAGAGTCATCACAAGAAAGGCGGGCCTGGCCCTGGCCGGTTGCTCAGTGGTTAGAGCTTAGGCCCTTGGACTGAAGGGTCTTGGGTTGGATTCTGGTCAAGGGCACATGCCTCCGTTGCAGATTCAATCCCCGGCCCTGGTTGGTGTGAGTGCAGGAAGCAACCAATTGATGTGTCTCTCTCGCATCCATGTTTCTCTTTCTCTCTCTCTCCCCCTCCCTTCAACTCTCTCTAAAATCAATGGAAAAAATATCCTCAGGTGAGGATTACAAAACAAAAAAAGAAAAGAAAGCTGGGACGTGGGGGCATGGGAGGGGGAGGCATTGTGCCTAGTGATGGCTGCTGGGAGGGAAGACACTCCATGTTGATTAGGGGCACTTTTCCCCACCTCCTGGCATCACCCCACCTCAGTTTGCTCTTCTGTGAAATGGACTTGAACTCGGCCAGGACTCCCCCGTGGGTTTAGGAGCCAGAGCAAGTGGGAGCCGGGTGTTTGTGGCCAAGCCCCACAGAAGGGGAAGCTGGCATCCGATTTCATTATTTTAATTTTCAAAAACTATTCAACTGATTCAAAGTGACAGTTATAAAACCAAATATGAAACCACAGCCATGAGCATGTGGTCACAGGGGAAACACGCCATCAGACGGGCCCTTCAAAATAAGCAGGTGGCTGCCTCCAAGTTTCCCATTCCCGCTCGCCGGCTCCTTGCTCATCCGTCTGCCGCTGGCACCGCTTTCCAACAAGTGTCACAGACACCAGAGATTCCAGGCAAGTTCGTTGGAGAGAAAAGTGTAAAATCAGGAACAGAGTGGCTATTCACTGGTAGGCTTTTGTCTTTGTGTTGTGTTGTGTTGGGTAAATTGAGAGAAAGCCACGATTCCATTTTGGCAGAGGAAAATTGGAGTCTGGCTTTTAGAGTGTCACCAGCATTTCAAAGGAGCCTGGCCCAAGACGGGCTGGACGGAAGGATGCTTAGAGGACTTTTCCCAGACACGTCCCAGGATCCTTTCCCAGCCCCGCTGCCATGTGAGTCACCGGGCAGCTGGTCCTGGCAGCACCTTCAGGGCCCAGAGCAGAGGCCAAAGGCAACTGTCCTGAGTTTTTGTCCCAGCATCAGCTGTTCCCAGGGACAGACACAAGCACCACAGAGGAGGCCGCAGCCGAAAGCATGGCCAGATGTCAGAGGGGATCAACGGGAAAGTAAGCCTTTGCAGGCAGCGAGGCAGAGGTCCTGGGTTCCCGGGACAGCAGCCAGGCAGGCACCTGTGCCTGTAACGGGTTCCAGTGGTGGCAGAACCAAGCAACCAGCTGTCCCCTGGTGGAGGCTGCCCGGCAGCTGCAGAGGCTGGTGAAACCTTGCAGCGATCACAGCCCAGCGGCACGCCCGGTGTCACCCACAGGCGCTTGGGAGCACCAGCCCAGACAAACGCAGACGGGTGTCAAGGTCAGGAGGTTGCCCTGGAAAGGCAGGAGCAGGAAAGTGACAGGAGACAGGTGGCCGAGGGCAGTCAACTTTTCAACAAATGTTCACTGAACGACAGCAACACATGAGTCTTCAGCGTTCACCACTTTTTTATTTTTACTTTAGAAGGTAATTCATACTCTTTACAAAAACATTAAAAGAATATAGGAGTATATCAAGTAAAAAAAAATATGCCAAAAAAGGAAGAAAAAAATAGTATTAGCCCCCTTGTCTCGCATCACCAATTCCACCCCCGCCCCAGAGATAATCATTGCTAACAGAGACGTCTTCTGGACTTGGTTATGTCCACATATACACACTGTCTTCTAACCAAAAACAGGATTTTACTCTTTATACTGTTCTGCAACTTAGTTTTTTCACTTAACACCAAACCACATCTACACGTGAGCACATATATTTATGACATCCTTTTGAACAGCTAAATAATATCCCGTAGTGTGACTGTAATGAACGAAGCTCCCCCCTACTTCCTGGTTCCCACCCCCACACGGCCACAGGGACATCCGGGACGCATTCTTGCACACGGGTTGAGCATCTGCTATAGCCGTCCAGCAGCATCTCCGGGTCATGGATGGCGTGTGAACACGTTTCAGAGAAAGCGGCTAAACCGCCTCGGAAAACAGGCTACAGCAGCACTATGCAAACCGCGGTGCCTGTTAACAGGTTCAGGGCTCTCGACCCATGGAATCAAAAAGCTATCAGTTGTAGGCGTTCTCATGCAGGTCGGTGGAAAGCTGTCATAATTAGAACTCTTCGGGCGAGCCGAGCGCTGCTCCACCCCGGCCGCCTCTGGTTGACCAAGCAGCGCGGAGCCTGGAGGAGAAAGCCGGCCACGCGCAGCTCTGCTCTGCTGGGTTAACCTGCTTGTTTTCTGACGTGTCCTGCAGGTGATGGAAAATAACTAACCACCAGAAGTTCCCAGCACTGTCTCAAACTTGGACAGGCCCCAGAGGAAAATAATAAAGTGACAACAACATGAATCACACCTGGGTGAGAGTCTTATTAGCAAACCATCCTCACATCCAAGGCTCCAAAAGCAAGAAAGAGGCCAGATCAGGACCATTCAAAAGACCTCAGGGTTGCAGCCTTCTCTGGGGTGGCCAGCCGATCATATCCCTGTCCCCAGCACAGCCACCCTGCAGTGCAGGGTCCTCCGACCAGGAAGGCCCCTGGAGGCACAGGCTGGACTCAGAAGACCCGGGTGCGGCCAGGTCTCTCCACGGGTTAACGGGGTTCCCCTGGACAAGCCACCTGACCTCCCTGAGCACGTGGTTCCTGCCCCAGTCACCTCCTGGGATGGGGTAGGGGTGGGGGTCAAATGAAATGTTCTGAAAAAAGCAAGTCTCCTTTATAAGGAAGAACAAACGGTTGAAGCAGAATGAGGGGGCAGATAGGCACAAGAGAGTCCATAGTCACCTGAGGTTTATTTTGTTAAGGATATTGCAATGCAGGAAAAATTAATAATTTTTAAGACTTCATTTAAGATTCACAGATGGCAGCTGTTCAGACCCCAGTAGTCCCAAACTCGCTGCTCTAAGAGATGCTGGTTTGTGTGTAGCTAAAACATCCCCACAGTTCAGTGGATCTCAGGTGGGGGCCCACCAGGGGACATGTGGCGATGTCTGGAGGCATTTTTGGTTGTCACTGCCCAGAGAGAGATGCGACTGGCAGTCGGGGCAAATGTCACCGCAGGTACCTCCTGGGTAGACGCCAGGGATGCTGCTAAACATCCTACCATGCACAGGACAGCACCCACCCCCAGCAGAGGAGTGTCTGGCCCCAAATGGCAGAGGTGCTGAGGCTGAGAAGCCCTGCTCTAGAGGAAATCCAAGCATCAGACCCGGTCGCTAGCCAGGCAGCCAGCCACGGGGGAAAGCCGCACGCCGTCCACGGCATTCTGCTCCTCTCCCTCCATCGTCGGTCGATTGTCTCCAACTTGGAAGCTGCTAAGAGCCTGTCTACCACCAGCTGAGAAAGAGCAGACCCCCGACGGCTACAAATCCTTCCCAGGGGACAGCCGGAGTTGAAGGAAAGCCCAGGCCTCCGCAGACACCGGGCGGGGAGCAGGAAGGCTAGGGGGTAAAGGGTCAGGCAGGGTCGAGGGCCCTGGCGTCATGACGTTTTAAAGAAGAGTTTTTTCCGGAGGAAATTAAAACACCCAGGAATCTGTTTGTAAATGCCTTTCTCCGAAACAGCATCAGCGACCTGTGAAAACACGGCCATGGGGAGCTCTGTGAGTGCTCTCCATCCAACCACGAATTCCTTCCGTTTCTGGAATCCCAGAGGGGTGGGGGCGTGTCTCCTAAGGAAGCACCTTGAAACGGCTCAACTGCAGCCTCCTTGGGCGGCTGGGGGTGGTTAAAGAACAAGCATCTCAACCAAAAATTCAAAAAAAACTCAGAATTCAAAATTTCCAAATTCAAACCTCACCAAGTTCACCTGCCCATGGCACGTGGGGCCCTGCGCCTGGCTTTTCTTCCCCACTCTGCTCAGCAAAGCAGAGCCAGAGGCGACGCAGAAGACAGGAGGTCCCTGCCCAGTCCCCCCTCTCACGGCACAGACACCTGAACAGACACCCACACGCTCTGGGATCCTCGGAGGGAGCCAGTGCTCTGAGTGGGACCTCACTCAGCGAGGCTGGGCCTATCAGGACATCCTCGCTGCTCTCTTGCTGGGGCCTCACCCTAAAGAGGAGCCATGATTCTGGAGGGTCAAGGGCATAGGACCATGCAGTGGGACAAAGGGTGCAGGGACAGCCCCGCGACCTGCCTTCGGGGTGCCATGCTCTGTCCACTGAGCCAGCCCACCCCGGTGCTGAGGACGGGCTCGTCGGGGGAGAGGGGAGCGGAAGGTGTCAGCCTGGGGACCTCGGAGAAGCCGAGGAGGATGTGGCCCTTGGCATAAGGGGCCAGTGTCACCACAGGTAGTAACCTCTCGCGTTAGAGAAGTGAAAGCCCTGACGCATGGCAAGCCAAGGTGTGGCCGAGGACGGGGTTTCGCATCTTTTACCTCATGTCTGCGTACTCCCCCCACCACCCCGCCCTCCCAGCAGCCTCCCCTCTCCTTCCCAGAGGCGGGGCTCACCCGGAGCAGGAGGCTCTGCAGGTCTTCCGAGTGAGCCCACTGCTCCAAAACGCCAACCAGGGTCTCGATGTACCAGGAGCCGTTATTGGTATCCCTCCAGGAGACAAAACCTTGGGAAGGAGAAAGGCCGGGCGTTGTTGGAGCCGCCCCACCCCATGCTCTGACCCATTCACACATCAGCAGGAGCGGCCCACCGCTCTGTGCCCTGTCCCACTCCCCTGTCCCGCGTGCCATCTTATTTCATCCTCACCACCACCTCGTGGCGTTGGCTAGGATTCCAGCTTTCCAACAAGGACACCAAGGCTCAGAGAAGTCAAGTGACTCCTCCAAGGGACCAGAAAGGAAGGACACTAACTCCTGCCCCACCTGCCACGTGCCGGGCACTGCGCTCAGCGACGTGCCAGTCACCTCGAGAAGCCCCGTGACAAGTAGGATCCTTAGTCCCACTTTAAAGATGAGAAAACTGAGGCGAGGCCAGGATGCAGTGAGGCACACAAGCCCCAGGGCGCATTCCTCCATAAATTTTGTATCCCCGGCGCCTCGCCTGCCTGGACCCGAGGCTCAGAGAGGTGAAGTAACTTGCTCAGGGCCACACAGGTGGCAGGAGGGGAACAGAGATCGGGCCCAGGTGTTTGCTCTCACAGCTGCTTCTGGGACAGATGTGGGGGAGGCCCTGGCGGATGCACTCACCTGGGAAGGTGGAGTAAGACACGAAGATGTCACTCGGTGTGGGCAAACTAGACACGGCGTCCGGCTGGTCGTAGCGGCCGGGGTGGTCCTGGAACGGGAAGGCGTCTGGCTCGGGGTTACCGTCAGGGGCCCTGTCCTCAGGGGAAGCGGAGACCACCTCAAACCCATGGTCTTTCTGCCCTGCAGGGAGCGAAACCAGGCAGCACTCGTCACTGAAACACACAGACCACAGCTCGGGCCCCATGTCGCCTGTCCCAGCCCAAGACCGCCCGTTCCCTCTGGAGCGGGGTTCCCGTGCTGGGCAAACACGTGTCGGAAACCGAAACAGAAGCTTTACTTTTGTCTAAAGGGTTTTACACATTCATTAAGTAAAATTTGGGGGCAGAGGGTGGAAAGATGCAGAAATGTAAAAAAAGCTATAAAAAGTTACAAGGTGTGCACCCAAAAGAATTCAAAGCAGGTGTCCAACAGAAAACGTGTACCCAAAGGGTCACAGCCAGACTATTCCCAACAGGCAGAGATGGGAACAGCAAGTGCCCATCCACAGGTGACTGGATGAAACGTGGCAGAGACGGTGGACAGAAAGTGATCAGGCTCAGAAAGGAACGGAGCCTCCGCTGGTCCACAGCACAAGTGGGTGAACCGTGGGAGCACGCGGAGTGAGAGAACCGGACACTAGAGGCCTCGGAATACGACCCCATGTGCAGAGCAGGCAAATCTCCGGAGAGGACAGCAGGTTCGCTGTCGCCAGCGCTGGGAGGAGGCGGGGACGGGTACAGAGCTTCCTTTTGGGGTGATGAGAAAGTTCTGGAATTAGATGGTGATGCAAATGTACTCCATGCCACTGGGTTGTATACTTAATGGTTAAAATAGCAAGTTTTATGTCAGTAAGAAAACAAGTCACAGTATTTCAGCCTTACAAATGGGAAGGAGCCCTGACCGGTTTGGCTGAGTGGATAGAGCGTCGGCCTGTGGACTGAAGGGTTCCAGGTTCGATTCCGGTCAAGGGCATGGACCTTGGTTGCGGGCACATCCCCAGTAGGGAGTGTGCAGGAGGCAGCTGATCGATGTTTCTCTCTCATCAATGTTTCTAACTCTCTATCCCTCTCCCTTCCTCTCTATAAAAAATCAGTAAAAATATTTTTTTTTTTAATGGGAAGGAAACTCTGATGCATGTTACAGCTTGGACGGGCCTTGAGGACATTCTGCAAAGTAAAGCATGCCAGTCACAGAAAGAAGGCAGCTGAAAGGGCTTCAGGAAAGAGAGGTGGAGGCGGAGTGGCCCAGAGGGTCCCTGAGGGCAGGGTGTCTGGAGCAGGGGCTTGGGACCCAGCCTCCGATGTGAGACGGGAGGACAGTCCTGGTGGGAAAAACGGCCAGCGGTTTGGGTGGCTCGTTTTTGGTGGGAAATAGCAAGGAGGGAGGGAGGTCACAGCTCACCCAGGAAGCTGGAGTCCCGTCTGTAGGAACAGAGATGAGACAGCGATGGTTCTGGCAACCCCATAACGGCAACTCCAACATCTGCTGACCCCTCACCCCACACGGCTGAAGCTCAGAAACTTGGTAATTTGGGTTCTCACAGCTCACGGGCGGGGGCCAGGATTCTGCCTTATATCTTCCTGCCTCTCAGCCCCGCTGCTGTGCCCCAGGGAGGCCCCCACGCCTGCAAAGGGGGCTTGAGGGTGTGGAAGCTGGACTGCAGCTTACTCAGGTCACTGTGTCTGGTTATTTTCTTGGTTGAGATTCTAGAATCTGAGACTGACCTGAGTGGACCAGGGGAGGGGACCTGAGATGTGAACGCGGGACTGCGGCCGGGGCCACCTGGGGAGCCAGGTGCGGGGGTCGGGGGGCACTTCAGTGGACAGTGGGGGATGACTAAGAATGGCCTAAGGAGACAGAGGTGGGCAGAGGGACTGCCCGTGAAAAGCGGAGCAGCGACAATAGGATCCGAGAGGGGACGCTGGGGAGAAACGAGTGGGTCGGACAGGGGACGCCAGCCGTGTGTATTCACGTATCATCCTCATTCTACAAATCTGATGCGAAAGCCTAGCTCCCGGGTTACGCACTGTATGCACAGCTTTGTTCTTAAGGAGGCTCGATCAGATTTTGCTCACAGATATTTTCATACGGTCCTGTCTCACATTCAGAACTCCCCGGGAGGCGGGACTAACTCCTTCCCCGTCAGCGAGAACATTCAGTGGGGAGAGGACCTGTTGGCTGAGCACCTGCAATCCGCAAGCACTGCAGCATCCTGCGCCTCCGCCTGCCTTCTCGGCAGGAGCTCTAACAGGGCAGGCCGCTCAGCGTCCGCACTGTGCACCATGCTGCTTACTAACCCTCCACAACTAACTTACCCACTTGGACACGGGTTTCCGCCCTGGTGCCTGCACTGCCTCTCCGTGAAGAGCGTTAGAGGATTTTTAAACGGTTTTACAGTGTAACAACAGTGAGCTCTAAAACAGCAACCAGAATCCAGGACAGACTTTCTGCTGCATGTCAACAGGACACCCCGCCAGACACACTGAGAGATGGAGACATGTCTATTTCTGTTCTCAGCTGACAGGCCGCCCCCGTGTGGCCACAGCGGTCATCACAAGCTCCTGCGGGCGCTCCGCAGGGACCAGAACGCCAAAGGCAGCTGCATTCCAGCGCGGGAACCTTGGTCTTCCCAGCGAGTTGTTTGGGTTTGTTTTTTCATGGCGGGAGTCTACATTATTTCAGATTTCACTCGCAGATATTTTTATATGCTTCTATTTCAAATTCAAATAATCAGAATCTACATAAGATGCAACCAAACTGAGCTTTGTGCCAGGCGAGGACCCGGCTGTAAGGCAGACAGGCCTGTCTCTGCCCTGGGAGAGCTGACCAGGGCCTGAGGCTGTCTCAACACAAGAAGGTGCTGTGAGCCCTGACCGGTTTGGCTCAGTGGATAGAGCGTTGGCCTGCGGACTGAAGGGTCCCAGGTTCGATTCCGGCCAAGGGCATGTACCTTGGTTGCAGGCACATCCCCGGTGGGGGGTGTGCAGGAGGTGGCTGATCGATGTTTCTCTCTCATCGATGTTTCTAACTCTCTGTCCCTCTCCCTTCCTCTCTGTGAAAAATCAATAAAATATATTTCATAAAAAAAAAAAGAAAAAGAAGGTGCTATGACAGGGAAGGACAGGAGCGGCCGGAGCACAAGAGCCAGCTAACCCTGAGGTGGGAGGAAGCAGGTGTTTAGGGAAGACTTCCTGGAGGCGATGACAGTTAAGTTTTAACCAGAAGGATGGATGGTCAAGAGTTGGCCAGGAGACAAGGCAGAGGATGGCACCAGGAAAGGCAGAGGGGCAGGCCAGAGCCTGTGGCAGCCCGGGAAGGTTGAGCGGCGCTGGACAGGCACAGCATGCCGGGCTTGGGGAGGCAAAGGGGCCGGGGCCAGATCACCAAGGGCCTTGTGGGCCCCACTAAGGAGTCCAAAGACATGGCAAAGATCCTCCGTGCTACTGAGAATGGGTATTGGGGCGGCACGGAGCTGGAAGACGGGCTAACTTTCCCAGAAAGCTGGCCTCCCTTTCTTGGGGGTAGTGGGAAGGAGATCTGGTTGAGGGAGCTCAGGAGAATGGCAAGGAAAATGAAGGATTTTTTTATTTTTCTTTTGTTTTTAATCTTCCCTTGAGGACATGTTTAGAGAAAGGAGAAGGGAGAGATAGAGAAACATCAATGTGAGAGAGAAACATCAATCGGTTGCCTCCCGTGCATGCCCCGACCAGGGATTGAATCCGAAACCTACGTACATGCCCTGACTGGGAGTCAAACCCGCAACCTTCCAGCGTACAGGATGACACTCCAACCCACTGAGCCACACCGGCCAGGGCTGAAGGAGTTGTTCTTTCTCCTCCACTTCGTTTATTTTTGTCAAGTCTCTGGCGTTGAAGGTGCCAACGCTGCAGGAACCTCTGCATTGAGACCTCGAAAGGCTGGACAGAGCTGACACCTACTCTAGCCAGATGTAGGTGCTGCCGCTCGAACAACAGCAACCATGACTGGGCCCTCTGCCTGCCTGGAGAGACCCCTTGGATATCGTGGGGGGCTGGATGGAGTAGGAAGCAGGCGGCGGCTCCTTCCCCACCCGCTTCTCCCGCAGGGAGGCTGAGGACCTGCTTACCTCCCCCGCAGGCCTGGATGAAAAACAGCTTGGGCTTCCCTCCCAGGCTGGGGCAGCCGGTCCCGTTGAAGATGTTCACGATTCTCTCCACGGGCACAGGACACCCATCTGCGCCATAAACAGCCCCCGGGAACTGGAGGTGGCTGGCCTAGAAGACCAAGAACCCTGGTTACAAAACCAGGAAGCCGGGGAGGACTCCAACAGCCTGCCCGGGAAGCTGAGGCCCCTACCTGGCAGCCGTGAGAGAGGATGACCACCACGCAGCAGTCCAGGGCCCCATGGTCCCGCCGCGCCAGCTCCATCAGAGCCTGGACCATTTGCTGCAGAGAGAAGGGTGCAGGTGAGCCTGGCGGATCGGGTCCCCATCCTGGGCACCTGGGCAGAGCGCCCTCCCTGCTCCCAGGGCCAACATGGGAGTAATGACACTCGTAGCAGTCACAGCAGCCACCATTCTTTTAATCCTCACAGCGACCCTAGGAGGCGAATCCTGTTCTCTCTGTGTAGACAATGAAACTGAGGCTTGGGAGTCACCCGCAGGGACCAGGAGGGCCAGTCCTCCACCCAGGGCTCTCCAAGTCTGAAGCTTAAACTGGAAACCACTGGGCAACACTGCCTCTCATGGTCCTACAGACCTAAGGGCTAGTCCTGGGGAGTCCCCTGCATGCAAGGTCCCTCGCAGGGAGTCCGCCCCGCCTCGCCCGCCTCTCTGCAAGGACAAGGCCTCACCTTGGCAGTCAGGTCGCTCTCCACCTCCACCGCGAAGTGCAGCAAGCGGAAGCATCTCTGCAGCTTCTCACAGTCCACGTGGGAGCCCTTGCGGGTGCTGAGCCCCGACTTAAGGCAGAAGTTCACGTTGTTGATAATGAGGCAGTGGCCACAGGGGTTCGCGTTCAGGGCGTACGCCTGCCAAGCACAGGGACCAACGTAAACCGGGGTCTCACTGCTCTCACCAGGCGGGAAGGCGGGAAGGCGGCCCCTGGGTTTTACTCGGGTGGCGGGCAATCGGGAGCAGTGAGACAGGAAAGGGGTCTGCCCTGCTTTTCAGAGGAGAACAGCGGGGTCTACGCCCAGCATCACAGGGCTCAGCAAACAGACTGCAAAGCAGACCGAGGGGAGCACTAGGTGTGATGTTCAAATCGCTCAAAGTGGGGAGATCAGTTCCCACGACCGTGCTCAGGGGTGGGAGCTGCTAGCTTAGAAATCCAACACCACAGACACGCACCCCCAAAGGACCTTACAGACCGCCCAGTCCAGGGGAGCACTGAGAATCATGTGGGTGGGCAGGCTCGTGCCCAGGCCCACCTCGGAGCATTGATACCACTTCCTCCCCAGGCTCAGCATTTCCCTTGTAATCCTCTCTCCCATCAGCCTGTTCATTTTGTCTGTGGTACGTAGCACTCTTTATACTCATATATTTCTTCCTAGAAACATATAAAGTATCCCAGCACGGAGACCAGAGCAGTCACACAATAAACGCTGTGAGTGAGCGAGTGAGTGACTCGGCCTGGGGTGGGTGCCACAGCCAATTCTGACCCCCTGACGTCACAGATGAGGAAAGGGCAGGGTGGGCCAACCTGCTCCAGAAAGAGCTGAGCCGGAGTCAGGAAGCTGTAGGGGCCTGGGACCGGGACCCTCTCCCCAGCTGGGCTGGGTCCCCTGAGCTCCCGACACAGCTGCAGGGAAGGGCCTGGGGAGTAAGGAGCAAGAGGGCCCAAAGCCAATGCAAATGGCCCCAAATCATATGAATGCTCACCAAATCAGCGCTTCCCCTCCGTCGCCCGTGAGCACCTGGAGAGAGAGACAAAGAGGGAAAACATGAATGTCAGGGTCCAACAGGGAGGGGCAAGGGACTCTGGAGCTGAAGAATACAATGAATAAAATAAAAAAATGCAACAGAGAACATCAATCTCAGACTTGGTCAAATAGAAGAAAGAATCTGTGATGCAGAAGATGAGTCATTTGAAAGTACCCATTCAGAAAAGAATACATGCTTTTCAGAGGAGGGGCTCCCAAAATTAAAATATTCCACCCACCCCCTATGAGTATTCAGAAAGGCAAAACCAAAATTAAATTCGGAACTTCAGCCTGCCTGGCTGTACCAATGGCCATGCCCACCTCTCTCAGTACTCACGGATATCACTGAATCCTCCAGCACCAATGTCCACTGGCCGGGGCACCCCTGGTCTGGGAACCTGTGGATAGCGCTCCTCTGGCCCCAACGCCACTGGAGTGAGTCTGCCTGGGGTCGCCTTCAACGGATCCTGCTTCACTACTCTTAGCTCCTCTGGTCTGACCACCACAGGCCTGAGGTCCAGGGGTCTGATGGCTTCCGAATCCCGCCTTGCTGCTTGGCTACTCGCTCTCAGCAGTGAAGCCAGGCTCTGCTGGCCTGTGTCCTCCAAGCAGGAGATGAACAGAGGAAGGGCCTGACTCCCTCGAGTCTCCAGATCTATGACCAGCTGCCTGGCCTGATCGCGCCGAGACCCAGAGCCGGCCCTCTGTTCGGAAAGAAACACATGGCGCTATTTATTACTCACACACTTTCCTGTGACTCTCACCCTGTCCCCCTATTTCCCAGATAGCATAAATCTATAAACAATCAGCCATATGGGCAAAAACTGAGCCTGCTTTTGCTTATCTATTCATTCAGTATTTTAGAGGCATCTACTATGTGCCCAGGGCTGTGCCAAGTACTGAAAATACAGCAGGGAACAATCTCAGTCCTCAAGGAGCAAACCCACACAGATAAATCAATAATGACACAGCGAAGAGAGATGTGCCCCCGGGGAAGCACAAGGGACTGGGAGAGTACAGGCGCATCCAACTCAGTCCTCAATGGTCAGAAAGACTTCCAGCAGGGGACCTTAACTGAGGCCCTAGAGCAACGGTCGCCAACCTTTCGGACCTCATCGACCACCCGGACCACCAGTTGGCGACTGCTGCTCCAAAGGTTTCCTTAAACCAGCGGTCGCCAACCTTTCGGACCTCACGGACCACCCAGACCACTGGTTGGCGACTGCTGCCCTAGAGAATATTAGGATGTGAATAGCAAGATGTAATGATGGAAGCAGAGGCTGGAGTGATGTGGCCACAAGCCAAGGAATGCTGGCAGCCTCTCGAAGGAATGGATTCTCCCCTGAGCCTCCAGAAGGAAGCAGCCCTGCTGACACCTTTATTTTAACCACTTAGGACTCACTTTGGATCCTTGACCGCCAGAAAGGCAAGAAAATAAATATGTGTTGCCTTAACAAAAAGAAAAAAAAAGGAAGTGTGAAATAGGAAATGTAAGTTGGGATGGGGAACAGTAGTGAGGGATGAGGCATTTGTGTGGTCATGTCAAGGAAGCTGTGAGAAGCCACAAGAGTTTTAAGAAGGGAGTGACAGAATCAGATCTGCCTTTTAGAAAATTCCTCCTGGAGGCAGGGAGGACAATGAAGGGAGTGAGCCACAGCCAGGTCGGGTGGTGGCAAAGATGGAAGAGAGAAGTGAGAGGGCAGACCACAGAAATAAGGAAGGAGAATGGACAGGATCTGGCCATGGATTGGGTGGACGGTGAAGATGGAGAAATGGTTAAGGTTGACAGGTGTGGGGATGGAGAGGCCGGTCACTGAGACAGGGAGTGGGGTGGGAGCAAGAAGATACTGGTTATCTGCTGGTTGTCCTCTGAGACCCAGCCCTGGGCAAGTTCCTCTGGATCCACAGGAATAAGACACGGCCCTATCCTCAAGTTCCTTCAGCAGCACTGCCCACGGGAACATTTTGAGATGATGGAAATGTTCTTTGTCTGCGCTGTCCAATACGGCAGCTAAACAAGTGCTTTTAAAGAGAACCTCCAATGTTCAACTTTATTATTCCCTCCACTACCTGCATAAGGCCGTTCATCTCCAAAACCCCTTACAAAACATAAACTTAACACATGAGGGGCTGGCCAAGGAGGACAGGGCACAGCCAACTATAACACATGAGCCCCTGTGGCTGACACTCTGCTGTCTCACACCCGTTATCTCATTTAGTCCGCAGGGCAGTACTAATGTTGTCCCCATTTCACAGCCCAGGAAACTGGCTCAAAGAGGGTGACCTGCCCAGGGACAGGGTGCCAGGCAATCTGTCCCCCAAGTGGATGCTGCGGACCTCATGCTAGAGGAGGGGAAACAAATATGCCTCCTGGTGGCCACAGCACAGCGCTGCAGCAGCAACAGTGCCGCTGATGTGCAGGCGCGGGATGGCTTGACCAGCCCTCATAGAAGCGTCTGGCAATGAATGCATTGGGCTCGCTGCCGGGAAAGAAAAACGAGGTTCCCCACAACAGATTCCTAAAGGGGGTGGGGGAACTGG
>NW_005871652.1:35942-76610 GCF_000147115.1 Myotis lucifugus
GCGCACCTGGATATCCTCGATCATGTCGGGCTTGAAAAGCTCGCAGGTCAGCAGAGAGTCCCAAAGATTGGCCACCTGCAGCTCGCGGACCAGCTGCACCCGGCACCGCCGCAGAACCTGCCGGTCAGCTTCGTCCATGGCGAGCAGACCGCTGGGACCCCAGCCGCCTCCCTCAGCTTCCGGGCCTCGGCCACCGCGCCCCGCCCCCTCTCCGGGACCCGCCCCCGATTCTCCCTCAACCCCGGGTCCCGCCCCCAGGCCCGGCCACCTCCAGGCTCCGCCTCCGAGCCCTGCCCCGCCCCCCCCCGCGCCAAACCACGCCCCAAACACACCCGCGACACTGCGGCTGGCTCCCAAGACGTCTCGCTTTTACAGAGCCGCGGAGTGGGTCACACTGCAAGTCACTGCTGTGCCTGGAGCCACGGTCTGTCCCTACAGATCCCTCCTCTGCCCCCCTTAAAACCGTAAACCTGCCGCCCCGCTGCCCGTTTCTCATCGTTCACTGTTCCAAACTCGCGTCTCATCCAACCAATCCCACCTTACACGGTCTCCCCTTCCCTTCCCTGCTCTTCCCTTCCCATCTTTCCTCCCGCCCACAAAGGAAAAACACGGATGGAAATCTACTCTTTGGAACTCCCGGTTTGCACCGCTCATTTCCACATTTGAAAAGCAATTGCTCCAGTTTATGGAGTCCCAGCCACTTTACATCACATTATCTCATCTGTCCCTGACTGCAGTACTACCAGGGAAGTACTTTCCCCCCTTTACATATGTGGACGGTGGGGCTTGAGGAAGTGAAGTCACCGGTCACAGTCACAGAGGTAGTGAGTGGCAGAGGCGGGAAAGATTTACACTGGAACCTGACTGCAAGTCCACACTCTCAGAATGTATACTCTTGAGCAGCAAAACCTCGGCCCCTTTCATTCATTTATTCCACAAATATTTATTGCAATCCTGTCTGTGCCAAGGTCTGTGCAAGCTCTGAGAAAAAAAACACACACACACAAACAAAAGCCCTGACATTAGGAGCTTATATTCCAGTGGGAGAAGAGAAATCCTATATAATAAAAGGCTAATATGCAAATAGACCAAACAGCGGAACAACTGGTCGCTATGATGTGCGCTGACCACCAGGGGGCACACACAGAACATGGCAAGCATTGGCCATGGCGGGGATGGTGAAGCAGGTGAGCAGGGGTGCCAGACCAAGGCAGGGCACCTGTTGCTGTCATTGGGGTGAGCCTCTGGTGGTTACTGAAAATTCTTTGCTCCTGCGCTCCATGGTCCTGCCCAGCACTCGCACCTGCTGCTCGCAGCCCCAATCACTCCACACTGCCGTCAGCAGGTGCAAGTCAAGGCTGCCGGCAGACAGGGGACCAGGGGCTGCAGCGGCAGGAGGGGCCAGGCTGGGGTGCGGCCAAGATCTGCCCCTGTGCCCCCTGCAGCCTTGCGGCCCACAGTTCTTTTCAAGGTGCACGAATTCGTGCACTGGGCCCCTAGTGATAAAATAAAAGATGTAGTATGTTAGATGGTGATAAATGCAAAGGACATAAAAATAAATAAAAACAGTGCAGGGAGGATATGAAATCTCTTTATATCTCTAAAGAACCTATCTCATTGGCTCAATGAAAGTTTACCTCCTTCACCTGTGCCGCTCCTTCTCCCCAACACCCCCACACATCCCTTTCCCGTGCTAAGGGCAGGGGCTGGAACTAAGGTGGAGCCGGCTTTTGGGTAAATGGATTCCAGGCCTGGGAAGGTCCCTGCCCCTCTCTGGACCTCAGTCTTCCCATCAGCATATGGAGGAGTTGGACTAGAAAGAATCCCTAAGGTCCTTTCAATTCTGACGCTCTAGGATTCTATGAATAGGCTTGAAGAGAAGCGGGACCAGCGATTGCTTCCCCACCCTAGCAACTGTTGCTAGAGCAGGCCATCTCCTGGTAGCACTGGAAACTCCTCCCTGGATCGGGGAGGTCTCCTTGGCATCCCATCTTGCACCGCGACTTAGCCTAGCTAGCAGGCACGTTTTGACCTCTTTGGTTACGATCATCCCTTTTGATCCAGCCGAAGAGCACTCCTCGTCCCCATGGTAACCGCGTTAGGTCCAGGCGCAGACGGTGTGTGGCCAGGGTCAAAATACACCCTCGAACAAGCAGTCAGTCCTTGCCTTCGATGCGCTGGGCCTTTAAGTACCACGTGACTCCCTTCAGGCTGGTCCCTCTCCCTCCTCCCCTCCCCAGGCCTGGGCGAGCGCTGCTGTGGACCAGAGCCTCCTGGCCAGCGGACTCACTGGACCTTGGACTCTGCAGCCCTTGAGGCCAGTGCCCTTTCCCGGTAACTCCTTCCCGGCGTGACGCGCGGAGCGGCGGACGCGGCGGGGCCGGGCAGGCTCGGGAATTTCCCTTCAGTCTCCCTCTTCGTTGCGGGTCCCTGCTGGGCCTGGGGGGGGGGGGGGGGCACCGGGAGCCGACCGGGCCCAGCCCAGGGCTCTCGGCGGGCAGCGGAGGAGGCGACCGTCTCCTGGAGGGTGGCGACCTCCGATGGGAGCCCGAGGCGATGCTCAGACTCCGAGCGCGTCTGCGGAGCGGCTGCCTGGCTTAGGGGCTATGGCCCAAGGGCGGAAGCCTGCCTACCTGTTGGGCAGGTGGTTTCCTGCCTGGAGGCCGGCACCGGCCCGCTGTCTGCAAAAGAACCCCACGGCCCCCGCCACTTAGGCCTTCTGTCTGGAGGCGACCGACACAGTTGAATAGGCCTGATTGCACAGCACGATAGCAAAAGAATGATAACGAGTACCGCTGATGGACCCTGTGCCCCGTAAATACGTCACATACGTTTAACTCCCAGATTGATCCTTTCAAGACTGTCTTCTTCGCCCCCATGTTTTGGATAAGGACACTGAGGCTTCACCAGTTTAAGGGACTTGCCCAAGGTCATAACGTGGTGGAGGTTGGGTCCCGGTCTTAGGCTGATCCCAGAGCCCATGCGCTTCCCCAGTAGCTACATCCCCATCCGGACTCTTGGCGGGCTGTGCGTGTCTTGAAGGACAGAATAGGTTACAGGTTGCCTGATGGAGGAAGACATTGTTTTCCTATTTTATTCAGCATGCATGCAGTCCCCAACGTCGGCCATCGGGTTAGTCAGTGTTGTGCGGACTCTCGGGCAGCATTTAGACTTCTAGCTGTCAGAATCCACCGCTGTTAGAGCTTTCGCTCACCCTCTCAAGAAAGGTGCCACCATAGACACTTGAACCTTAAAACTTAGTTTATGAGAAGTCAGGATAAATATGGCCCTTGGGAAGCCTTTGTATGATATCACCAAGATCACAATCCTGGAGTGCAAGTGTCTGTGCAATACAGCACTACCGTGTTCATTAACCAGCCAGGATTATTCCTGAAACCCTGGGTGAATTCAGTCACTACACTCACCAGAGATGGAGCTTTAATATTTGAGAACCATGTCTGGTCTACAGTCTTTGTTATTAATTTCCCTCCACGTGGAAAACTAAATTTTTTCTCCCTACTTTTTCTCCAATGGAAGTAAAAACGAGCATTTCCTGAGGTTTCCATTTATTGCTAACGATCAAATTAAAGAGCAGCTTCATTTTTTTTGTTCTAATGGGCTTGGTGAAAAAGAACAGAATTGGAGCATATTTAAATCATAATTGTGCTATTTTTTAAGAGTATTTCACTTTTGTATTTGTACTTACTTAACTCCCAAGGATGCCACAACTATCTCATTTTGTGATTTTGCACATGGTATATCTGATCATTTCATGAATTTATTTATCATATACTAAGTGGGGTATTCTTATGCCTCATATTTTAAGCTTACACTGTTATTGTCAGAATAAGTGAAACAGTGTATTTGAGATGTAGTCACCTTGATTTTCATATACGTCTTCCCACATTTGCTTATCATTTCTTCATCTTATTCATTTTTAGTCATTTCTAAAGCTTTTTTAATTCAAGGATTCTGGAGAGTTTTTACTCTTATTGCTCATCTTTTCATCTATAATTGTTCTATAATAATTCTTATTTGTGATGTAAATAGTTGTGAGGTTGTTGACTTTTTTTAAATGTAAGTCAAGCAGCGTGACACTTTTCCTGCAAAATATATTTTCTTTGTTTTGTTTTTCATCTGTACGTCTTATACCTTGACCTGAAAAGGAAGACTGTCCAGGTTTCTACCACTGAAACTTGTTGCCTCTTCCATTATTTCAGCTCTGGAAAGGAAGAGAAATGGAAGTGAAAAAGTTGAGCATTTCCTGGCAGTTGTTGATAGTTCTGGTTCTGATCCTGCAAATTCTGTCTGCGTTGGCTTTTGACCCGTACAGAGTCCTAGGGGTCACTCGAAGAGCCAGTCAGGCTGATATTAAAAAGGCTTATAAGAAGCTCGTCCGGAAATGGTAGGTGAAACAGAGAAATGGTTTAATATAAGCTTAGCAATTTTAGCAGGAAAATGAAGCCTAATTAGCTTTTATTTGTCTCTATGTTCAATAAATATATAACATATATCTGTCTAAAATATTTTATTTGGAAGGTCTAATGTTCATGTTTTTCTATAATTTTAGTGATGTGACCCAAAGCCTCTGTTACTGTGAAACCCCCTTAATTGCCCTAGATACCATTAGCATATTTAATATTAAAGTAGGAGGGAACTTTAATGTTTAAAATATATATGTACTCAACAATGGATAAGCTACCCTTCCCGTGATGTTATTCATCAAGTAACTCCTCATGCAGGCAACACCATTCAATCCTATTTTCTAGACTATTACTTTTTAAGCTTTCAAACTATTTTAGAATAAGAGCTTTTTGCCCTCAAGTTTTTAAACGAATATTCGGGGATTGAGTTTGTTATTTTATAGAAAAATCAGAATTTTACCTGTAGATATTATATATGCTAGAGAATATACACATGTTTATGAATTAGCAGGATAGCAAGAAATTTAAAACTTATTTTGGACAGACAGCATCAGTTTCTTCCACTAATACTAATACTATGGACGTGCCTAAGTAGAAATGCTGGATTATATAGCTGGAAGGGAACAGCAGGAGGGAAAGAACATGGGAGACTACAGCTGGGTGTACCAGGCATAAGAACAGGAAGAAGGTTTGGGATGGGAACCATCACTGAGCACCTACATGCTAGTCTCCATGTTCTATGTTTATCTCCTTTAAACCTTATAATTACACTTTGAGGGAGGGTTTTGCTCTCCCAGTTTTATGGGTTAATTCTGTATTACCTCTGGCTTCCATAGTTTGACCTTCTGCACCGACAGGTAGTTTATTGCTTTTTTTTTTTTTTAATCATTTACCCATCTGGGCAGAAGTAAGAGTGAGTAAGTCAGTGTTTGGGTGGGAAGGAAGTCAGGCAGGAGCAAAATTGCAACATGCAGATGGCATTGCAGGCTGTGTGTGACTGCTGCCACCATTATTCTTCAATGAAACATGTATCTTAGCTTTAAACTGGTTGCAATACAGGTAAAAGATAGTTTTAAAATATAATGTTTTGAATGGATATTTTAGACCTTACCCATATCATGAAGAATCCAGAATTGGTTAAAAAACACAATCTCTAATTATGCATGGGCTCTTTTCAGGGACTCTTCACAGTAAAGTCGGTTTTGACATCATTTCAAACTCTTGCCTTTTTATGTTTAAAGCAAAATGTATAAATCTGCAATGAACTCATAAGGTACTCAATTCTTTTGTACAGGGCATGGCCTTTGGCAGCATTTTAGAAGCAGAAATGATCGCTTGAGTATGTAAGACCTATTAAAACATACAGTTTTGACTTTGCTGTCTTCAAAGCTGAAAAGAGTATTATATTAATTAAATGAGTTATATGATTCTCTTCCTTAATTAGATTCTCTTTAGGAGTAATTCATCACCATAGAAATATATAGAGTATCATCCAGTGAAAGACTAAAATTTTACTTTACCTTGGATTTTCGCTGTACTATTTTCTGCTAAATTTTGGCTGTGGCAGTGTTTTATCGCTGAAATAGTCTGTCTCCTTTTGTAACGGTTTCATATGCACTGAAAAATAGTAGTGTTTTCTCAAAATGAACTATAGCAGGGGGACGTGGTTAATTGCCGAGTTGGATTTGTAGCCTTCCTCTCCTGTGTTTTATAATAGTGTTGCTTAGACTTCTCAAGAGTGTGCCCCTTGCTTCGTGAAACCATTTAAAATTACTTTTTTTCTCAGGAAAACTGTTTGTCTTCCAATAAAGAAGTTTTATCACAGGTACTTTTCTTTTGTCATCTACATTGGCAAAATAAACAATTCCTCCCACTCCAAAGAAAAGAGTTATAGAGAACAGGTTACAGAAGGTGAGAGTAGAGGAACGCAAAATTTTATTTGAAGCAAAGGGGTATAACATGGCCAGTCACCTGAACAGTAGATTTCTCTAATAGTTTATTACTTTTAATGTTTATTTTCACTATTTTTTGTATTTTTTAATTACAGTTGTCATTCAAACTACATTACTCTTTCTACCTTTGTTTTTATTCCCTTAGGGGTAGCTAGACCACCTGTAGATGCCAAGTACAGTATATTCTTCCCTTTGCAATGTAAAGGATGTGTATATATTGCAGTTTGTGACATGTTTCATGCACTGAAAATAGCATTGGACAGTACTTTCCTAGAGCTGAAGTTATCTTTTTCTAACTGTTGTCAACATTGTGCTGTCTCCCTGTGATTAGAAAAATATTCCTTATAAGCTGAAGCTGTCCTGCAGTCCCTCTGTTGCAGGATCTGTGGTTTTAACCCAGCTGCCCTCACAGCTCTCTTTGGTTCAGTCTCTTTAAAAGTCCCTTCCTGCCGAAATCGGTTTGGCTCAGTGGATAGAGCATCGGCCTGCGGACTGAAGGGTCCCAGGTTCGATTCCGGTCAGGGGCATGTACCTTGGTTGCGGGCATATCCCCAGTGGGGGGTGTGCAGGAGGCAGCTGATCGATATTTCTAGCTCTCTATCTCTCCCTTCCTCTCTGTAAAAAATCAATAAAATATATTTAAAAAAAAAAAATAAAAGTCCCTTCCTACCCTTCCCCCAACAGAGTTCTGTCTGTTAAATCTTTATTTGTATGATGGAATAACTTTTATCTTGTCAGCCTCTAGCCTGAGTTTGAATATTTAAAGCACTTTTTTTTGTCATCCAGAAACATGCTGCAAAACCATCACCTTGTTTCCTTAAGTCATACTATTTTCTTTTCTTTTTTTTTTCTAATCCTTTATTGTTTAAAGTATTACATATGTCTCCTTTTTCATACTATTTTCATTATACCAGCTAAGATTTTCCCCATTAATATTCATAATAAGTGCCGAAACCGGTTTGGCTCAAGTGGATAGAGCGTCGACCTGTGGACTGAAAGGTCCCAGGTTCGATTCCGGTCAAGGGCATGTACCTGGGTTGCGGGCACATCCCCAGTAGGAGATGTGCAGGAGGCAGCTGATCGATGTTTCTCTCTCATCGATGTTTCTAACTCTCTATCTCTCTCCCTTCCTCTCTGTAAAAAATCAATAAAATATATTTTTAAAAAAATATATTCATAATAAGTATTAGTTAGGGAGTGATGTCCAAATTCAACAACCAACCATTTGTAGTTTATTTTTAGTGAAATCAGAATATGTGGTATAATTCATTAAAAATATGTTCCTGCTAGAATAAGTTGGTCAAGTTGCAAATTGTTTTTATTCTGATATACTTGGTGCTGTTTTTAGTAGTCATTTGCTTCCCAGTGGATGTTCTCTTTCCAGAACCTTGACTAGAGGAAATTTACTAGAAGTTAGCAGAAGTGATTACATAAAGAATAAGGTCTGTAATAGAGTTTCAATAAAATGAACACTGAAAAATTAAACACTGATTTAGATCTTAAGGGGTTCTAAGGACATTAAACCCGGCCCCTACTTTCCAGGACTTTAAACTCCCCAAAGCTGAAATTGGTATAAACACAAGCAGATTACATACTAAGATATGACCACAAGATGGATTATTGCTGGCTGTGTATAATAGCAAACAAATCGTTGTTCCAATATTAGTTGAAATCATTTTGCTTCTTAAACTGTAGAATTTGCTCACATCTTAAAACATGTGGCCTTGAAAACGTTCTCTATTTGCAGGTTAAAGGCCTGCATAGGTAGAATGTGATAACCAGAGTAATAGTAAAAACTAAAATGAGCTATTTTGAACATAGCAGCAAGATGCTATTTGAAACATGGTTGCTATTAAACAAATTCATGTTGCATCCTTAAAGCTATTTCCTCTGTCTAACTGAGAAGAAATTGATATCATTGATACCGTTCTAGCATTGGGATGAAATGCCGCCATCGGAAGAGAAGTTGGTTCTTACAGAGAAATGACTTTAGCGTAGCCAGCGTTAGCCATGTTGGGAGCATGTAAAGGCACACACGTTTCCCACCTTTCCTAGAAAATGCTGCAGGACGGTCTCCTGTTGCACTTTGAAACCGTGCCTGGCTGAAATACTTTGGGAAGAAATTGCCTGTTTTACAGTTGCATTTTTTTAATAGTCATGTGAGGCAACTGATTGCTTCTGCCATTCATTTTTAAGAAACTGTCCTAACAAAATAGCCTTCCACTTGCCTCTGAGGTGGGGAACCTTGTGGACAAGGATGTTAATTGACCGTATGTGAAACATTAAGCCCATTCTCACCGCCTACCCTTTTGTGTTTCAGGCATCCTGACAAAAACAAACATCCTCAAGCAGAAGACAAGTTCATTGAAATTAGCAAGGCTTACGAGGTATTGTGTCAAACTTTGGGATGCATCCATTAGCTCTTATAAAGCATGTCTAACTATGTAATAAAGTCTTCTCAGACAGAGCATATTCCCTATGCCCTTGACCCAGTTTCTAGATGATGGTAGAGAGACCATATTTGGCCACATCCAGTGTCAGAACTAGTACCTGAGCTCTTAAGCTCTTTTTTAAAAAATGGCCGAACCTGGCCGGTGTGACTCAGTGGTTGAGCATCAACCTATAAACCAGGAAGGAGGTCGTGGTTTGATTCCTGGTCAGGGCACATGCCCAGGTTGCAGGCTCGATCCCCAGTGTGGGGTGTGCAGGAGGCGGCCAATCAGTGATTCTCTCTCATCATTGATTTTCTATCTCCCAATCCCTTCCTCTCTGAAATCAGTAAAAATACTTTAAAAATAAAAATTAATAGTAAATGGCCTATTTTAAAGGCTTTACTTAGAATTGTAGGATTACCATGAAGGTATATCTGTTTCCTCTTTAGAAACTTACATGATGTACTCCGTTGGCAGCACATATTCTAGAAACTTAAAGAACTACAGACCAATTTGCCTGTAGTTATTAATGTGACACCAGGTTGCAAATACATTTAAACACAAGATTTTCAACAGTTTTCTAGTATGTCAGCTTAAGTAGTGTGTCTGGGAGACACAAAAGATAAGCTTCCCGCTTTGGGCAGGGTAACGCTCTTCACCACACAGCCCCGCTCCTAGAATGACTTATTCCTAAAGCAGGGTCTCAAATTTCAGACATCAAAGTTATTTCTAAGTACAACAAAGTTGGCCAACACACAAGACACTGAATTTAGTCTGGGGTTACTTTTTGGTGTCCAGCTTTTCATATTTTGGTTTGAATCATTCCAATTAAGTGGCATGACCTAGTCAATTTTCTTGTGGTTGAGCCCTGGTGGTCAACATTATGTTAAGTTTTATTTGTTTTACTGATGTGCTTAGTATTATGATAGTTCAAAAGTCTTTAAATCCAAGATGAACATGAGTAAGTGACTGGAGTAATTTGGTCTTGAAATACTTAATGTTTCTATTGAGAGAATGTTCTGGATGGAGAGTGACTGATTTAGAATATCTAATCATGTCATATCTACATTTATTTTCTTCTCATATCTTCCAAGCTGCTTACAGGAACATTCTTTGGGTAAACTTTTTTTCGTTCCATAGATTTCTTTTTTTTTTCTTTCTTCCTTTCTTTATAGATTCTTTCCCATGAAGAAAAGAGATCTGAATATGATATTTACGGGCAGGGTAGAGAGAACCAGGACCACCAGAAGCAGCAGGAGCATCGCTTCCGCCAGTTCCCAGGAAGTTTTTATTTTGAGGAATCGTTCATGCACTTCCCCTTTGGTTCTGAGCATCAGGAGCCCATTGATGAGAGACATTTATTGCACTTTTCATATTATGTGAATAAAGTGGTTCCCGATAGCTTCAAGAGACCTTACCTCATTAAGATCACCTCAGATTGGTGCTTTACCTGTGTCCACATAGAGCCTGTTTGGAAAGAAGTAGTCGAAGAACTGGAAGGATTGGGTAAGATAATTTTATTCACTGGAAGATGTTTATATGGGAGAACGTAACTTTCTAAATCTTGAGTTTTGTGGGATGTTGAGGAGAATGAACGGTATGATTTCTCTTCACAAGTTCATGGTGACTAGTATTTTCCAAGGACACATTTTCAGGGGGAAATGAATCAGCCAATTTCACTTTGCATTATTAACTTGAAGCTTTACCTATATAGTCTTCTAACATCTAGCTGGGGGCCCAATACATAGGAGAAGCTTAAAAATGATTGGTGAACAAAGCAGCCCTCAAGCATCACTGTTAAGGCCGGTAGGATTTTCAGATTATTTGTATGGTATTTGTGATTTCATTCTGTATATTAATTCGCTAGGGCTGCCATAACAAAATACCACATAAACAACGGAAATTTATTTTCTCGCAGTTCTCGAGATTAGAAAGTCCAGGATCACGGTTGGCAGGGTTGGTTTTTTCTGCAGTCTCTCTCCTTGGCTTGCAGATGGTGGCCTTCCCCTTGTGTGTTCACATGGCCGTCTCTGTATGTGCGCATGGTCTGGTGTGTCTCTTTTTCTGTGTATTAAACTTTTTATAAGGACACCTGTCATATTGGATTAGGGCCCACCCTTATAAGGCCCCATTTTAACTTCAGTACGTCTTTAAAGGCCCACTCTCCAAATACATTCACATTCGGAAGTCCTGGGTGTTAGGGTCTTGCAAGGGGTGGGGTGAGGGACACAATTCAGCCCATAACATCAGTGATCATGCATTACCATTCTCGATCGCAGGTTAGTCTTTCCTTTGTTTATCGTTACCACTTAGTGCCAGGAAAACCTTAGTGATCCAGGGAGGGTATTTATTTTAATAACTCCGTAAAGTTAGAATTACTGAACTAAATGTGTGTGTGTGTGTGTGTGTGTGTGAGAGAGAGAGAGAGAGAGAGAGAACAAACCTATTTTGAGTACTAAAAAGGGACAGACCCAGCCTGAGGGGTATGTTTCTCTGGAGAGGACATGCGCTGTAAAACCATTGGTTCATTTCTTCTAAAACGGACATTTCAGCCTGTCGTTCAGAAGCACTCAGATACTCAGATTTGCCAAAATGCTTTCCTAATATTGAATATTAAATGACAGTTTTTTTGTTAAGTGCCTGATATATAGGAAGCACTTAATAAATTAACCTTAGAAAATTTCTGATTAACTAGGTTTTCTAGTTTACCAAAGTTAAATTTTTGAAAGCGCCCATTTTATAAGCTTCTTTTAAAAATCTTCCTGAAATGTATTAGTCTACTTTCTTCAACTCAGTGACCGTCAAGCACCAACTTTTTACTTATTCTTTTGAAAGGTGATTAGGAGTTGGTTGGGCAGGAAGCAGGGGAGTAACATTAGGGCAGAAGGAACAGTGCCAGCAGAGCAACATTGTCAGAAGAGCCAGCAGCAGCAGGGCGTGGCTGGGTGTAGGGGTGGGGGGGCAGGAAGAGCTGGGAGCCAGGTAGTAAGGAGCCTTACATTCCAGGCTAAGGAAGCTGGACTTCATTTTTTAATGTGTAATAAAGCCAAGAAAAGCTTTTATATAGAGGAGTGACCAAATCAGACCTGCTCTATAGAAAGCTAACTGTTAAAGCTCCATGAAGGACAGGTTACAGAACGTGAGAGTAGAGGAAAGGAGGTTACCAGCCCTGACGAGGCAGCAACCACTGGCCTGAACTAAGGCAGAAGGAATAGAGAGAGGAGGACAAGTGTCAGATACCCCCTTCTGCTAGGTCATAATTTCACACCAAAAAATGAATTAGCATTTCTTCAACTGCCAGGGACAAAAGGCTTCATGTAGGTCTCCCATACTTTTCAGGTATAGGGATCGGCGTGGTCCATGCTGGGTACGAGAGGCGCCTGGCCCGTCACCTGGGAGCACACAGCACACCTTCTATCGTCGGAGTCATAAACGGGAAAGTCTCCTTCTTCCATAGCGCGGTTGTCTCAGAGAACCTGCGACAGTTTGTAGAGAACCTTCTTCCAGGGAACTTGGTGGAGAAAGTAAGTACCTGACTGAGCAGTAGTTGGCGAGGTGCCTGGGACTGACTGCTGGCTGCCCGGGCTCTACCTGTGGTCACTTGAGCAGGGCAAGCGACGTGTTAATTAATGTATCATTCACACCAAGTATTTTCCATGGAGTCTGTCAGAGACTGAAATTGAACAGATGAAGTAGAGAGACACAGAGTTGCAGTTTTACGGTCCTAGGACTCTGAGCCTAAAATGACAGTGATTCTTATTCCCTAAGCCAGTGGTCGGCAACCTGCGGCTCGCAAGCCACATGCAGCTCTTTGGCCCCTTGAGTGTGGCTCTTCCACAAAATACCACGTGCGGGCGCACACGTACAGTGCGATTGAAACTTCGTGGCCCATGCGCAGAAGTCGGTATTTCGTGGAAGAGCCACACTCAAGGGGCCAAAGAGCCGCATGTGGCTCGCGAGCCGCAGTTTGCCAACCACTGCCCTAAGCAAAAGGTTGGACCACAACATATAAGATAAAGGATTTCTTTCCGACTCATCGCCTTGTTCCTCTGAAGATACTTTTCTTATGAGACTATTCAAATTAAGCTCTGTCTAATTGTAGATTTAATGACTATATCTATAGAAAATACCAGATTCCATGAACACAAGTATTATTTTTGGAACTTCCAGAACATATAGTGATGCAACAGTATGATGAAATTTCACGTACAGGGGGTTGAGCTAAAGAAGCCAGGCACAAAGAGTTCATACTAGTTTATGGTTTTTATATTTAAGAAGCATTTTCCCCCCAGTCTCTTAAGTTAGGGATCAGAGGAACTCGAACAGGATTCTTGTTTTACTTGAAATGATTTGTTCCTTTAACAATACCAGGGAAAGTGAACATGCAGACATTTCCATCAAATTTCTTCCTGCACGGTTCATTGTCTGTACTGCAGGATCATTACCTGCAGGAGGAATACTTGGTGGAATTATCTAGAAAGGAAGTTGTCAGAGAGCACGGTAGGCTCCTGAAACCACGATGCGTTGTCCTGCTAGTTCCTCAAGCTTTTACATAACATCTGTTCTATTCCTGGCACTGGGACAAGTGTTGAGGATAATTTTCAAGGAGTTCACAGTCTAGTGGGTGCTTTTTTCCTCCGGTGTACTAGAGCTGGGAAAGCCTTAAAGGCAGAAATGACCCTGTTCTGTATTTACCAGGTGAGGAGAGGGAAGTAGGGAATGAGTTCCAGGCAGGCAGCGGTCCAGGACAGGAACAGCCTGCTTTGTATGAAGTAAGCATCAGTGAGTGGGAGAGGACTCCATTAGAGCATGAAGAGGAATCTTTACGGAACCTGGGCCTTGGCCTGCAGGTGATGGAGCCATTGAGCAATGGGGAGAAATGATCAGATTGGGGTTTTATAGAGATCATTCTAGAAGCAGAGTGCAAAGATACTTTTTTGAATTATTAACATATTTCTAGATAGAAATTGAATTATGCTTTTAATTTGTTCTCTCGGTAGGATTATTTTAAAGCATAAACAGGGAAACACAAAAGTAGCAATTCAGATGGCAATAAATGAAATTATGTAATGTATAGATGAGGTGGGCCCACTTATTTTTATCATGTTATGTTTTTGGATTCGTTTCAGCTGATAGGCCTCGCCCCCTTCCTTTACATGCCTTCTACTTTTTGTTTTGTTTCAAATGTTTTTTTTTTACTTGAGAGAGAGGAAGAAAAAAGGAGAAACACCAATCGGTGCCTCCTGCACACCTTATGTGCACACCCAGGCATGTGCCCTGTCCGGTAATCAAACCAGCGACCTTTTGGTGAATGGGACAATGCTCATCCAACTGAGCAACACTGGCCAGGGTTTCTACTTTTGGATACTAGATAGTGTACATTTTACCTGTTGGGTACTGATATTGGGACGTCTTTATTTTCCAGTAAATATCCCTGAGCTTTGTTCTGGGATGTGGTTAAGTTCCTTGGGAACAGTGGTCTTTTCAGGTCTTGTTTTAAATTTCTCTAATTGAGGACAGAGCAACATTTAGTCCAGGGCCAATTTTGTGTCACCAAAATGGCAAAATCCCATGCTCTCTGAGTGATGAGAGTTTTGACTCTGGCTCAGGCCCACTTATTTTTATTTAAACTATTTTAAAAGACCAATTGGTGCATTAGATTAAGGTTAATAGATTAAGGTTAATTAAAAATTAGTCTGTAGTTAAGCAAGAACCAACTTTGAAAGCTCAGTTTTTAAATATTGTGGTCAGTAATTATTTTAGAAAAGATTATGCTTTCATGCTCTGACCGGTTTGGCTCAGTGGATAGAGCGTCAGCCTGCAGACTGTAGGGTCCCAGGTTCGATTCCAGTCAAGGGCATGTACCTTGGTTGCGGGCACATCCCCAGTAGGGAGTGTGCAGGAGGCAGCTGAATCGATGTTTCTCTCTCATCGATGTTTCTAACTCTCTGTCCCTCTCCATATCTCTTCCTCTCTGTAAAAAATCAATAAAATATATTAAAAAAAAAAAAAGATTATGCATTCAGAGTTGGAACACATGAAAATATGAAATCAGCATTTCTTTCTTTTTAATAGTTTTAGTCAAATGAAGACAAAAGCTTAGTTGCCTGCATTTCTTATTTTTTATAAAATATTTTACACATTTGATTTTATGTAATTATCTGTTGATTGAATGATAGTACAGTGGTTGAAAATTCAATATTGAAATTAACATCCTCTTTTCAATTGAAGGTTACAAATAAAAATTATATCCAGTTCCTCTCTGGCTGGCAGCAAGAGAACAAACCACATGTCCTTCTGTTCGACAAAATGCCGGTTATACCACTGCCATTCAAGGTACTCTGTGTGCTGGGGTAATGTTTTCTCTTATTTCCTTGGGAAGAACTTGTAGCCTGAGTGTCCTTTTTGTAGGTAAAAGCTTATCCCATGAGAAATGTTCAAAGACTAGAAATTTGCCTTAAATACTGTGCACTGAGCAGCTCCTGATGCTATTGCAAGGCCGTGCTTTCCGCACACATGATACATTGAATCTTCAAAAGAACCCAATGACCTAGACATTATCCCTGCTTTATAGACCAAGATCCTGAAACTTCGAGTGGTTTATAACAACCCAAGGCCTCCCGGCAGTATGGGGAGTATTGAGTCCCTTGAAGCCTGTCTGACCACACCTGCCCTCTCAGTGAGACCCTAGTCTACATTTCCAGCACACCTCTGGTTGTCACTGTGACACGAGATGGTCACTACCATCTCACATAGTTGGGGTACAGGTAATTCCTCACACACTCCCTGCCCCTCACCCAGTGTGCATCTCAATAAGATGATGATTTTTCTCTTTATGAAAGAAAAGAATTGTGTTGAGCTTTGTTGGTGCAGTTTTTATGCATGAACACCATAGAATTTCTGCAAGTGTACAGGGTGTAACTGCCCAAGTGGGGCCATACAATAAGCCAGTGTTCATCTGATGTAAGAGGTCACACTTGATTTATAATTTACATGCTGTGCTGTTGACCTCATTTCTTCCTCTCTGTCCTGCCCTAACAGCTGACTGCTTTTGCACACAGAGAGGGTTTCTTATTTGGATATGTGTATGTCGGTTCGAGAGGGGCGGAAGAGATGACGGGGCAGTACAACGTCAACGTCTATGTTCCCACCATCTTGATCTTTAAAGAGTACATACACAAGCCTACGGACGTTATCGAGGTATGTGAGAGCCAGCTGGTTTCAAGATTGCCCTCGCATTTTATCTCGGGCCTTCATGTAAACACTAAACAGCAAAACTGAGCAAAGCAGGTGAGGAGAAGAAACTAGCTTTTCACTTCTTCCTTCAGAGACACAGAATTTAAAAACAAGTTTGTTTTCCATCGGATTGGTACTCTTTTGCTCTAAAAATCATCTTTTTTAAAAAAATGATTTTATTGATTTTTAGAGAGAGGAAGGGAAAGAGGTAGAGAGATAGAAACTTCAATGAGAGAAACATCATCAATCAGCTGCCTCCTGCTCACCCCCTACTGGGGATCAAGCCTGCAAACCGATCTGTGCCCTGACCCAAAATCTAACAGCAACTTCTTGGTTCCTGGGATGAAGTTCAACCATTGAGCCACACCGGCTAGGAATCTAAAAATAATCTTTTGACAGAAAGTAGAATGGCAGTTGCCAGAAGCTGGGGGAGTAAGGAAAGGGAATTAGTGTGTGATGGGGACAGTTTCCATGTGGGAAGATGAAAAGGTTTGGGAGGTGGATGGTGGTGATGGTTGCAGAACAATGTGCAGATACATAATGCCACAGAATTACACACTTGAAAATGGTTAAAATGGTAGGTTTTATGTTGTGTATATTTTGCCACAAAAATCAAATAATAAACCTTTTCCCAAAAAATGGGCTAAGAATATGAACAAAATTCTGAGAAGAGATTCAAGTGACTAATAAATTCTTTTAAAAATTAAATCTCGCCATGACTGGTTTGGCTCAGTGGGTAGAGCATCAGCCTGCGGACTGAAGGGTCCCGGCTTCGATTCCAGTCGGGGGCATGTACCTGGGTTGCAGGCACATCCCCAGCACGGGGTGTGCAGGAGGCAGCTGATCGATGTTTCTCTCTCATCGATGTTTCTAGCTCTCTATCCCTCTCCCTTCCTCTCTGTAAAAAAACAATAAAATATATAAAAAATAAATAAATACATAAATAAATAAAATAAAAATTAAATCTCTAAAAAATAAAATAAAAATAAAAATTAAATCTCATTGCCCTGCCAGTGTTGCTCAGTGGTTTAGCATCGACCTATGAACCAGGAGATCATGGTTTGATTCCCATTCAGGGTACATGCCTGGGTTGCAGGCTTGATCCCCAATGTGGGACATGCAAGAGGCAGCCGGTCAATGATTCTCTCTCATCATTGATGTTTCCTTCTCTCTCCCTTCCTTTCTGAAATCAATAAAAATCTATTTTTCTTAATTAAATCTCACTAATAATCAGAGAAAGGCAAATTTAACATTTTCTTCTCCCATCAAATTGTTAAAGATTTTCAAAATAAAAATACTCAGAAGTGTTGAGGGTAGAAAGAAACAGACACTCTTTAAAATTTTCAGAAAAGCAATTGGGTGGTAATGAATCAACTACCTAGATTCATTCATCAAGAGTACTCCTGATTCATGTCCCTGTTTGGGCGCCAAAAAAAAAAAGAGTACTCCTGAGTCCCTGTCATATGCCAAACATTGCACTGCATGCGGGTATCCAGCCCCAAATAAAACCAACAGAATTCCTCGTCCTGTATTCTAGTGGGGACCACAGACAGCATAATGTACTCTATTATGGTATGTTAGTGGTAAGTGCTGAGGAGAAAAATAATGCAGGGAAGAGGAATGTGGAGTGTTGGGGAAGAAAGTTTTCATTTTAAGGTAAGGTCATGCTTGAGTAAAGACCTAAGGGAGATGGGATTACCTTTTAGGAACCTCTCCCAGGGGAATAGGAACTCAGAGAATTACATACAGAGATGTTAAGTATCACTCATACTAGCAAAAATGAGGGGAAAATATAAATAACCAACAGCAGGATAATTATTAGTACATTTCAAGCAGGGACCTTATGTAGCCATTTAAAATGGCAATTCAAGAGTACTTAATGGCCCTAGCTGGTTTGGCTCAGTGGATAGAGCGTTGGCCTGTGGACCAAAGAGCCCCGGGTTTGATTCCAGTCAAGGGCACATGCCTGGGTTGCAGGCTCTATCCCCAGTAGGGAGGTAGCTGATCAATGATTCTTTCATCATTGATGTTTCTATCTCTCCCTCCCCCTTCCTCTCTGAAATCAATAAAAACATTTTTAAAATAAAAGAATACTTAATTATGGGGATTATCTTCATAATAGAACATTAAAGAGCAAGCAGGATGCAAAATTGTATATTCAGTTTAAACACTCATCTCAAGTTTATAACATGAATGTGTGTGTGTGTGTGTATGTGTGCATACACACAGGAAAAACTGGAAATAGGTGAAAACATTAGTAGTAGTTATCTCTTGATGGAAAAATTATGTTAATATTTGGATTTTCAAAAATCCCTATAATGCCCTATCCAGTTTGGCGCAGTGGTTAGAGTGTTGGCCTGTAGACTGAAGGGTCCCGGGTTCAATTCTGGTCAAGGGCACATGCCCAGGTTGTGGGCTCTATCCCCAGTGTGGGGTGTGCGGGAGGCAGCCGGTCAGTGATTCTCTCTCATCATTGATGTTTCTATCTCTCTCCCTCTCCCTCTCTGAAATCAATAAAAAAAAAAATGTATATTAAAAATATGTATATAGATCAGTGATGGCGAACCTATGACACGCGTGTCAGAGGTAACACGCAAACTCATTTTTTTGGATGATTTTTCTTTGTTAAATGGCATTTAAATATATAAAATAAATATCAAAAATATAAATATTTGTTTTACTATGGTTGCAAATATCAAAAAATTTCTATATGTGACACGGCACCAGAGTTAAGTTAGGGTTTTTCAAAATGCTGACACGCCGAGCTCAAAAGGTTCGCCATCACTGATATAGATCCTCGGGTGATGATTTTTTTTAAATTGTTTTTTAATAAAAGAAATCCCTATAATGAACATGTATTCTTTTATGTTGTTTAATGTTATTTTTAAAAAATCAACAAGGACCCTTTGACTGGCCTTCTTTTAAGGAAAAGAATGAGAAATTCTATTTACTGATTTGAGAGAGAGAGAAACATTGATTTGTTGTCCCACTTATTTATACACTCATTGGTTGCGTCTTAAATGTGTCCTGACCAGAGATTGAACCTGCAGCCTTGGCTTATTGGGACGATGCTCTAACCACTGAGATACTCAGCCAGGGCCAAGAAATTCTATAAAATTTTTATTTCATTCATTCAGTAATGAATGTAGTACTGCTATGTGATAAATACAGAGCCAGCTCTGACATCCAGAGTTAGTCTTTGTCCCCAACTCACAGTTGGGGAGGAGAGAGACCTAATGGCAATTCCTATCCACTGTAGTAGACGTCTCACTTAGATGGGTGCCATGTGAACATGGAAGACAAGCGCCTGAGACCAGGGGGAAAGGGGAAGGACAATACGTGGGAGGTGGATCGGAAGGAAAGAAGAACAGATGTAGGAGGAAGGTAATGAATTCAGCTATGGACATAGTGAATTGGAACTGCCTATGGGAAGTCTAAGGAGAGATGTCCATCAGGCAATTGAATACAGGGATCTAGATCTTAGGATGAGCTGGGGATAGAGTTGTGTAGGTCATCAGTGAATGGTTAGAAGCTGGAGTCCTGAGTATGGGGAGATCTCCCAGACATCGTATGTGAAGTAAGGGGCCAAGGACAAAATCTGGACAACCACCAGCAAATGAAAACAGGTGCCTGATGGTGACCAAGAAGCTGAGAGAGAGTAGCAAGAAAACAAATGCTATTGAAGGAAGAGGAAAGAGGTCCCGTCAATCGAGGTTAATCTGTGAAGATTGCCTAAATTGCTTTTTAATAATAGCTTCTACTCTGGAGACTTGTTATTACTCCTTCCCCAGGGAAACTTGTAAACCAAATGCAGTTGCAAAATTACTGATACAGTGGATGCTTCACCAATTTGCTCTTTAAGGAGGTAAAAATGCGTGCTTAATATAAACCAAGTTCTCCTGATTGGTGGCTTAGTGTGATGCTAGAAGCACCAGTTACTTCGCGGGGCTCTAGTTAATGTGTGTTCATTGGGTGTACAGTATTTACAGCCACGTTGTCATTTACTCATGCTTCTGTTGATGGACATTCCCGTGCTGTAGGAGCAGCGATGCCATGACCAGGACATGTGTCCAGTGTCCTGAGCACAAGTTTCTCTACCACCACAGTTTTCAGAATGTGGTTCACAGACTCCAGGGTGGTGAGTCCCAAAGGCCCTTGAAGAAGCCTGTGAGATCAAAACTGTCTTCATAACCTTAGACATAATTTCTCCTCCTTTGGGTTGATGCTTGCACTGATGGTGCAAAAGCAGTGGTGGGTGAAACGACCAGCAGGTAACCAAGTGCGTAAACCCCGCCACCAGTGACCATGTTTTTCTTCCTAAGCCCTTTCCATAAAAACAAGCAAACAGCACTCATTTTACTTCATAGCCTTGATGAAGCAGTAAGAAGTATTAACTTTATTAATAAACTAGAGGCCCAGTGCATGAAATTCATGCACGGGTAGGGACCCTAGGCTTGGCCGGTGATCAGGGCTGATCTGTGGGGAAATCGGCAGGGCAATAGAGGGGGCCCCCCACTGGCACCAGCCATGGCTGGCCTGGGGTCTGCGGGCTGGGGGCAGCTCCTGCGTTGAGCATCTGCCCCCTGGTGGTCAGTGCGCCTCATAGCAACCAGTCGTCTGCTATTGGGTCAATTTGCATATTAGGCTTTTATTATATAGGATAAATTGGCCCTTGAGTACACGTCTTTTGGTGTTTTTAATATTCTGTGTGACAAAATGGGAAGTTTGCATAAAACAGTCTGCTTGATGCCAAAGTGCAAAGGTTGTCTTGAGGACAAGTGTCTGTGTGATTGTGAGATTTGAACTAGAAGGAATTTTTCTACTTCATCCAAATTTTTCAATTTAATGAACTTTTTTTAACTTTGTGACATAGGTAGCGATTCCTCCTTGACACACTGATAATGGTTATTTGAGTCTTCTCTTGTTTCCATGATTGGTTTTACCAGAGATTTGTCCATTTTATTAGCTCTCCCAAAGAACCAATTTTGGGTTTGTTAATTCTTCTGTTTCTTCTTTTTCTATAATTTTTGTTTCATTGATTTCCATTTTTACCTTTATTATACCCTTCTTTCTGTGTTTATCTTTTTAAACTTCTTGAAACAGGTATCTATTTCATTAATTTCTATTATATTCATTTTAATATAACCCTCTAAGTACTACTTTTATCTGCATCTCAAAGTTTTGGTAAATAGTATTTTCATTAATCATTCAAGTTCAAAATATTTTTTAATATCTGATATATTTTCTTAGATCAATAGGTTATTCAGTGTGTGCTTCTTAACATACAGGGATGTTCTGGTTCACATTTTATATTTTCTAGATTGTGGTCCGAGAACCTGCAATATATGGGGTGGGCAAAAGTAGGTTTACAGTAGTTTGTATGGAAAAATATACAAGAGTAAATAATATAAGAATAAACTCTGTTTCATGTACATGCAACTGTAAAACTAATTTTGCGCCCCGCCCTCCCCCCCCCCCCCCCTATAATTTCAGTCCTTCAAAGTGTATGAAAGCTACTAATAACAAAGTGGTCATACAATTTTGTAGTCTGCCTTATATACTTAACTAGAGGCCCGATGTACGAAATTTCGTGCACTGGGGCGGGGGGGCGGGAAGTCCCTCAGCCCGGCCTGCACCCTCTTGCAGTCTGGGACCTCTTGGAGGATGTCGGTCTGGGACCCCTCGCTCCTTACCACCTGCCTGTAGTGGAGGTGGTGAGGCTCCCACCACCACTGCTGCGCTTGCTGTGTGTCATAGCAACCGGTCGTTCTGCCATTTGATCAATTTGCATATTAGCGTTTTATTATCTATATAATAAAAGCCTAAGCGACCGTTACAGCAGAATGACTGGTCCCTATGATGCGCACTGACCATCAAGGGGCAGACGCTCAATGCGGGAGCTTCCCCCTAGTGGTCAGTGCACTCCCACAGGAGGAGCGCCGCTCAGCCAGAAGCCGGGCTCACGGCTGGCGAGCGCAGCAGTGGTGGTGGGAGCCTCTCTAAGGAGCAGCCAGCTGAGTGGTAAGGAGCAGCAAACAGGCGGGCAGTGAGGAGCAAGGGGTCCCGGACTGCGAGAGGGCGCAGGCCATACTGAGGGGACGCCTCCCTCCCGCCCCGCCCCCTCAGTGCACAAATTTTGTGCACCAGGCCTCTAGTATAGGATAAATTTGTTACTTTGGAGTTTATTTAATTGTTCAGTTTGCTACAAATCTTAAATGAAAGTAAATTTGCCTAAAATGATTGGGTTTTTTAATCTGCCAACATAAAACAGTATACAGAGTTCGCCAGTGGAAGGAGCACATGGCTGTCGTTTGACCTGAAATAACCACAGCATTGCCCCATCCCTGCATTGTTGAAGGTCACATGTTTAGTTGCTCAAACAGATCTTTCTTATTTTTTTATGTTACAACTAGAGGCCCGGTGCATGAAAATCGTGCACTTTGGGGGTCCCTCAGCCCGGCCTGTGTCTGAAAGGCCTGTCTGCGCCTTCTCATACTCCTGGACCCCTCGAGGGATGTCCGAATGCCAGCTTAGTCCAGGCCTAAGCCAGCAGTCAGACATGTAGCAGAGGCGGGAGAGGCTCCTGCCACCACCGCTGCGCTCACCAGCCCACACCAGCCCAGAGCCCGGCTTCTGGCTGAGCTACGCTTCCCCTATGGGAGCGCACTGACCACTAGGGGGCAACTCCTGCGCTGAGCATCTGCCCCTAGTGGTCAGTGCACGTCACAGCGACTGGTCATCCTCCGTTCGGTCACTTTGCATATTAGCCTTTAGTTATATAGGATAGCCAGGGTGAGCCACGTTTTTATTGAGTTGTGCGTAAAGCTCATTTGCCATGAGAAAACTGAATAAAATCAACTATTTCTTGGTTTTCCTCTAGGCCCCACATACGAAGAAGGAGGCCATTGATGACTTCATCAGCCAAAACAAGTATCTATTAGCAACCAGGCTCACCAACCAGAAGTTGTTCCAGGAACTCTGCCCCGTAAAGCGGTCTCACCGACAGAGGAAGTAAGGCCGGGCTTTGCTCTGCTTGTCGTGGCAGTGGAGGGGCCACGGCGCACTTTCCTACAGGCCATTCACACCTCTCCTGTGGCAGTCGGAGTTTATTCTTTATGTAGCAAATATTGACTGACAACTGTTAGAGCAGTGGGGTGTATTAATTCAGGGTCCCTTAGGACTAAGTTTTGGATGTGCCAGCCTGCCTCGGGGTCAGAGAAGATTTCCCTGCCGTGTAACACTTCAGCCGAAACCTGAAGGATGAGTAGACTTCAGCCAGGTGTCAGGGAGAGATGTTTCCTTAAAGAAGCATGGAGTACGAGAGAGTCACTGTTCCCTCAATAGTGGGGTGAGTCTTTGGGGGTCTCAAATAGAGGCTCCACAAGGGCACGATCATAGGAAGTGCTCAGGAGATGTTGGGAGAGTGGATGAGAGAATGATAAGCTAAACTTCCCAGTGGAACCATCGCAAAGGAAGCCCTTCAGAATGAGGCTCGGCGGCCTGTGAGCTGAGAGGTGAGCGGCCGGCCTGTAGTGGAAGAACCAGACCAGATGGCTTCTGAAGGCCGGTCTGCATCCAGGACTCGGCGACCATTGCCTCAGAAGACAGCCCTGAGAGTGGTAGAGGGTGGTCTGGGAAAGAAGCGTGTCGGGAACGACTTGGAAATATTTTCCCGTTAGACTTTGACCGTGGAGTTTCTTTAGTAAATGCATTCATGTCTTTAGTGAATGCAAGCAAAGGGTTCCTTCGTGAGCACGTCCTCTCCTTCACTCTCACTTGCCATCACAGGTTCTAGTCGTGCCTCGGGAGTGCTTACAATGTCTTCTGTTGTGTGCAGGTACTGTGTGATTTTACTGATTCCCGAGGCCACCAAGTCGAGTGAAGCCTTTGAGGCCTTCCTGTCCTTCGCGCAGGCAAACTCACAAGACACATTGCGATTCATGCACGTCTACAGCAACCGGCAGCCGGAGTTTGCCAACGCCTTCCTGCCAGACAGCGAGACGTTCCGAGGGAAGTCGGCGGTGAGTCGTGGTCCCCGTCCTGGTCCTGATCCCAGCTCTTGACGAGCACTGGCACTCGATTCTGTGTCCTATTTCCTCGGGAGTTTTGAATACAAATTCCAGGAAACCCAGAAATCTCTGAGCCTGTTTTGAAAGCCTACTCTTAAAAGTCTTTCACCCTGGTGACCACCTCCTAGATTTTCGGCCTTTTACCTTCACAGAAAGCACCTTTCCTATGAGTAGAGATTGAAGAGCATCAATCCTTTTCACCAGTTTTTCCTATGGCAGGTCTAGTTTTGCCTATCTAATTTGCAAAATCTTCCTTCAGCTACCAATAATGTGCTGTCGAAATATCCCCGCCTGCACTCACAGCATCCTAATTGATCTCTCCTTCCTTTCTCCTTCTTTGTCATCACTCTCTACAGTTGCATGAAATTCTCTTCATCATTCTGGTAATCATGGAGAACCTCTCTAAAAACAAAGGGTTCCTTTATTATAAAAATTAGAAAGAGATTATCGAACAAAGCTTATTAAAAGAAAGAGCTTTAACTTTAACAGAAGCTTCAGAAAGTCACCATAAAAAAGTCACCATAATTTCTTTTGTCAGAAAACTATAAATCTCTTGTAAATGTTTTATACTCATCCATATCTGTTTGAGTTTATTGCTGACTTCCCTAGACCCTTTTTCTCATCCTCTCTGAAGAGAAACCAAACAACAGTGACGTACCATTCTTTGAGAATTCTGATGGTTTTTCTCTTTTCTCCCAGGTGTCTATCTTAGAAAGGCGCAACATGGGAGGCAGGGTGGTCTATAAGACCCTGGAGGACCCCTGGACAGGGAGTGAGAATGATAAATTCATCCTTCTGAGTTATCTCGAGCAGCTGCGGAAAGACTCCACTCTTCTGTCCTCAGAAGCTGTGCTCCCCGACTTGATCGATGAACTTGCCCCTGTAAGCGTGTGGCCCAGGGGAGTGGGTGCTGGGCAGGGCTGGTGGCTCCCAGGGCTGCAGAGAAGCTCAGCAGCAGCGCTGTGTTGGGGTGAGGACTTCTCCCACTGGGGCTCAGGGGCTCGGTCCTGACCGTCATTCATTCTCTCAATAGATTTTCTTCATTCGGTGGTTTGTCACTGCTTTTTCCTACATCTCAGACTGGTTGGAAGACCTGTATTACAACAACTGGTAGGAATGTTGTGAGATTGCATGTCTTTTGCTCTATTAATGGCAGGATTGCTGCTTTTCTTTTGAAAAGGATCTATTCTTCTTTGACGTGAGTGTATATTCAGCATAGGCAGGTGGAAGAACGTGTACACGTTTTCAACACAGTTCCCCTTTTTCTTTCTTTCCATCACTTCACTTTTTTATATTTGCTGATTGACTCATTCCCACTGGCTGCCCTTCCAGACAACAGAGCCTGACACTCATGTAGTCCAACGTGCAGGTGTACAAGCCAGTCAGGAATTAATCGTTCCTGGCCTGGTACATCTTAACGCCCCTTTTCCTTTTCACTGAATTGATTGGGGTGACACTGGTTAATAAAATTATACAGGTTTCAGGGGCACAGTTCTTCAACACAGCATCTGTACACTGCATTGTGCTCACCACCCCAAGTCAGGTCTCCGTCCATCACCATTTACCCCCCTGTTCATGCTCACCACCTAAATCCTTTATTGACTCCTTACTGTTGCCTCCTGCAGGATATATTAGGCACAGCCTGTAATACTGAGGCACAAAATTAAACTGAAAATAAGCAATCTCTGAATCCTAACAGTCGGAGGGCACTCTCTGCTTTCCCCACCCCCAAGAACCTCTCTCTGTATGGAATTAGAAAGTGTTTATTGATATGAAAGCTTTTTGGTTTGGGGTTGTTTGGGGGTTTGTTCTTTTGAGCCAGAGAGAGGAAACCTAAAAGCATTCACTGATATGTCACAGCAGCCCATGTAGAGTGGAGCAGGTTGTAAGCTTGTCTTCGTTTTAGGCGGGAAATGATACCCCTCCTGTCTCTGGCCTTCTCCGCCTTATTCGTCCTCTTCGGCACCTTCGTCATCCAGGCATTCTGGTGAGTCCTCCACGGCTTCTCAGCGTGGCTTTCTGTGGGGAGGGCCCAAACCTCATGGTGGTTTGTCCTGTTTTTTTGTAAAACTCCTTTTTTCTCACTTTAGTGACTCAAACTATGATCGAGAGTCAAAAAATCCAGACAAAAAGAAAGCCCAGGAGAAGGCCGAGAGGACTGTGTCCAGCTTCACCAAAGAGAACACCAGGTTTGTCTAACACGGGTGGGGAACCTTTCTCCCGCCAAGGGCTGTTTGGCTATTTATAAGACCATTCGAGGGCCCTACAAAATGATCAACTTAAAAATGAGCCTGCTATATTTGGTCAAACATTTAATTAACTCGCCCCTAATGCCTTGGCAGGGCCAGGCCAAATGATTCCGAGGGCTTTATATGGCCCTCGGACCAGATGTTCCCTACGTGGTCTAACAAAATGCCACGCCCACCTCCCCCTGGCTGCTGACCTGCAGCCGTGTGGTCTCATAAAGCAGAGTTTGACTACATGTGTATATAGAACTCTGGTTCCCACCCAGCTGTAGGAGGTGGGAACAGGGAAGGTCGCCGCTGATTCCTGTTCACTGAGACCCTCTCCACATGCAGACACTGGACCTCCTTCTGCTCAATATCATTGGTTTCTCAATCTCAAGTTTAACAGTGAGGGCAGGAAACAAGCACATCAGAGAGATGCTAGATGAGCTGGAAGCAGAGAATGGTGCGTCCTATCCTAAAGTTGCTCTGCTCCGACTGAGAATCTCTTTGTAGGCCCAGGACTGCCAAGCAGGGACCACCCAATCCTCCTAGTGCATTGGGCTCTTGAATCTATATATATAAAAGCATAATATGCAAATTGACCAGACAGCAGAATGACCGGTCAGCTATGACACACAGTGACCAGTGGGGTAGATGTTCAACGCAGGAGCTGCTCCCAGCCTGCGAGCCCCCATCGATGGCCTGATCAAGGCCTGCTGGCCAACCTCTCGGTCCCTCCCTGCAGCTGGCCAGCAGGCTCCAATCGCCTGTGGTGGGTGGTGGCGCCTGGGCCCTGATTGCCCCGCCGGTCGCCCCACACACAGAGGGCCAAGCCTAGGGACCCTACCCATAAACAAATTTTGTGCGCCAGGCCTCTGGTATTAAATAATATATCTAGTCTGGTTAGAACAGTGGTTCTCAACCTTCCTAATGCCGCAACCCTTTAATACAGTTCCTCATGTTGTGGTGACCCCCAATTTCATTGTTACAAATTGAACATAATTAAAGCATAGTGAATAATCACAAAAACAAAATGTAATTATATATGTGTTTTCCAATGGTCTTAGGTGACCCCTGTGAAAGGGTTGTTCAACCCCCAAAGGGGTCGAGACCCACAGGTTGAGAACCGCTGGGTTATAACATAGTGGGTTTTTTATTTTTTTAATGTATTTTTTAATTCAGAGAGGAAGGGAGAGGGGGAGAGAGAGAGAAACATCAATGGTGAGAGAGAATCACTTATCAGCTGCCTCCTGCAATCCCCACACTGGGAATCGAGCCTGCAACCCGGTCATGTGCCCTGAACAGGAATCGAACCATGACCTCCTGGTTCATAGGTCGACCCTCAACCACTGAGCCATGCCGGTTGGGCTCTTTTTTTTTTTTTTTTTTTTGTAGAGAATTTTTATGGGTTTATCTGAGCCAAACTGATGATGTATCCTGGGGAGAAAGATCTCAAATGTTCCGAACATAGCGTTTTCTTCTGCTTGGTTCTTTTAAATGTAATGGCATTTTACTACCCTGATATCTTTTTTTATATATTTTTTTTATTGATTTTAGAATGGGAGGGGGAGAGAGAGAGAGAAACATTGATGAAAGAGAATCATTGATTGGCTGCCTCCTGCATGCCCCTTACTGGGGATTGAGCCTGCAACCCAGGCATGTGCCTGACTGGGAATCGAACTGTGACCTGGTTCATAGGTCAGCACTCAACCACTGAGCCACACTGGCCGGGCCCCTGATAACATCTTAACTCCTCCATATTCTTTCACAGCAAGACCCCTAGAAAAGGCTTTGTGGAGGTGACGGAACTCACGGATGTAACGTACACCAGTAACTTGGTGCGCCTGAGGCCAGGCCACATGAACGTGGTCCTCATCCTGTCCAACTCCACCAAGACCAGCCTCCTGCAGAAATTCGCTCTGGAGGTCTACACGTTCACTGGGTAAGCGCGTGTGAGAGAGGGAGGGACGGGGAGACAGCAGGCATATCTGGGAAGGAGGGGAGTTACATCCTTTCCTCTTGGGCCGGGAGGAGCTTTATCCGTGCAGCGGTGTTGGCTGTGACCTTTCTAAGCCAGAAGTCGGAGCCATCCTGAGGGCGCCTTCTTTGCCCCTTGACTTCATGCCCCCTCAGTTCTTCCCGGGGCCCTTTCAGGAAACTGACTATTCTCCAGCTCTTGTGTCTTTTCCTGGAGCTGGACACTGAGAGTGACGTGACACCCAGCAAGAGGCCGGGGGTGGGGGTATTGCTGTTGGGGCGCCCTCAGCTCCCACAGGATCCTGCGTGGTGTCTGCACCTGGCCCCGCCCGGCATGAAGTCTGACAGGTATTTGTGTTCCCTGCAGCTGAGTGTCAGGAAGCCTTCAGTCCTCACTCTCTTCCTCCACAGGAGCAGCTGCCTGCACTTCTCCTTCCTGAGTCTCGATAAACACAGAGAGTGGCTGGAATACTTGTTAGAATTTGCTCAGGACGCAGCCCCGATCCCAAACCAGTATGACAAGCACTTCCTGGAACGTGACTACACGGGTTATGTGCTGGCTCTGAATGGCCACAAGAAATACTTCTGCCTCTTCAAGCCCCAAAGAGCAGTGGAAGAGGAGGAAGCCTTGGGGGCAAGTGATGTTGACCCCTCCTTGCCCCCGGGGGAATCGCGAGGGCAGGCCGGCAGCCTTGGGTCCAAGCCCATCAAAGGGAAACTAAGCAAGCTGTCCCTGTGGATGGAGCGCCTGTTGGAAGGCTCCTTGCAGAGGTTTTACATCCCGTCCTGGCCTGAGCTAGACTGAGGGGCAGCAGCGAGAGACTTGAATCCTCAGACCCATTGCAGGCCCCTGTGCACAGGTATTTATTTGCAGGACTCAAACTATCACCACGGACAGAGTCTAGGTTTTAGATGATTCTTCTAGAGCAGTGGCCAGAAGAACCTTTCCTTTGTCCTGCTTTGTCCTGTTCTAACCTAGGAGTGAAAATATTTTCCTTTGGGATTTTCTTTCCTGTCTGAATGCCGCACTATTTAAAATAGACCGCTCGTCCCTCTTCCCTACGGTCCCCCCGCGCTCACACCCCCTCTCCTGTCCAGTGTCTCTGCCCGGGAGCACAGACATTTGCCCTGCAGCGGTACCAGGAGCCTGGTGTGCTGGTCGCTGGCTGGGGTGTTCACCCGCCTCCCCCCCACCCCCATCCCAGCCGCTGTGCTTCTGCTGCGGTGCATGCTGTAACAGTGGGACAGCCCACAGCAGCTTCTGGGCCCCACGGCCTGAAAGAGGCCGGGTCCCAGCAATCTTACGTTTAGCGGTCTTTGTGGTAGTAAGTGGCTAACGGATATTTTGGGGGTATCCCCCTACTGCAGTTTGTCAGACATGGTTTTAAAAGCATAGGGATGAGTGGGGGTTCTGCATGTGAGTTTGGGTTTCTTCCCAAGGCAAGAGGAGGACTGGGCAGTGACTGAAGTGACCCCTTCCTGAGCATCCCATCAGCCGCCTCCCCAACACGAGAAGTAGCCAAGAGGGATCCGCACGGCAGAAAGTACTGTAACGACTTGAGCCATTTATGTGTATGTTTTTAGATGCCTTTCTGCCTCTGTCAGTCTTAGGGTATGGATATTAGGAGCCATAACTTTAACCTTGTTCTCTGAACGTAGAGATAAGCTGCTATAAGCCAGTAGATGTTAAACTGAAGACAAATTATTCCCACCTGCCACGAGTGGTGTCTCTTTAGTAAAATACCAGTCACGTCTGTGTATCAAGGAACCTAACATTTCTCAGCAATCGTATTTTGAGCAGTTACCCCAAAAGTGCTGTATCTTCAAGTCCTCATTTGTGACAAGTGAACCAAGACTTGTTCTAGACTCCTGTTTTGCAAAAGGCTTATTACGTACTTTGAGCTCCTGCCTGTATTTGGATGTCTCGTCTTCATCATCTCACTCTTCACTTACAGCTGCTCCACCAGTAGCAGGTCAGTCCTGGCACCAGCTTGCTGAGCTCAGGGTGAGATGGACGCCAGGCTGGATCACTCCAGCAGCTGGAGAGCTTACCTTTTCTCTTTCGGGCAAAACCACCAGTGGGGTGTGGACAGCCTCAAAGAGTGGTCTTTTCCATTGTCAAAGCAGATGGCCCCTTAAGGGTAATTTGTAAAGTGAAAGGTCAAAATCAGTGATGGGACAAAATAAGTTCATATTTTCTTTAATCATAACTGCTTTAAACTAAGCCATTTGGATCCCGAATGACTTAAATACTGAGCTACAGTGACAAGTAGTCAATTATTTGGGCCCAGGAATGCCTGTAGTTGTCATGGAATCTACAGCTTTATGGAAAAGGCGAAGAATCACCGCCAGGCTTCCTTCCCCACGTGGTCCTCCAAAGTGGATGCTGACTCCGAGGGCCGCCTCGCATGGCACCTGACCAGGTAGACGTGATCACGGGATTCATTTGGCTCCTTGATGCGTCACTCCTCAAAGTTATTTCCTGGGTCTTTTATGGCCAAGTTTACTTAAATGAGTTTGTTTTGCTTTTATGGTAGATTTTAATTTCTGGTACTAATGGGATTCCTGGCCATAATTTCGGAAAACCAAAACCTCCCCAGATTTCATTTTTAAAAATTTCATCATTAAAATAAAAAGCACCTGCCATTTGCACTAAGAAAGGAAAGATAATAGGATTAGAAACATTCCTGGCAAATACTTCAGCCCACCAATTCTACAGATCTCTCTGGGCAGGCATGTCTGCCAGAGGACACTGGGAGCCCTTATTTTAAAATGAACTTTACCCTTGGCCACCAAGCCTTTCCTCCTGCATGTTGTTTCCATTAATTTATTTACTTTTGTGTCAAATGTATGAGCCATTGTCTGCTCAGCCAATGCCACCGTTTCTCTTCCTAATGTATGTAACCACACAGACCCAGTTTTGGTTTCAACTTCCTAGTTTTCAAATATGTATCTTCAAAAGACAACATTGATGATTTTAGAGGTAGCTTTTTCTGGTTGATAGCATCTACGCATCATGTTTAGCCGATGGGGATGAAAACTGGTCTTAAAAGTCTTTGTTGAATACACACCCATTTACCAAATATTTTTTTATTGCCAAGGTGTCAGTGGCACGACTTGTCTAACACAGAGGTGGGCAGCCCCAGCTAAGCTGGTTCAGTGAGCAAGGCAGCCCTGATTTCCACTGGGCACCGTGGTCTCGCTGCCATCACTCACTGACCATGAAACTTGGTTGTGGTTTTCAAGTAATAGGTTGATTTCCTCCTCGTTCAGTACATAAATGTTTTCCTGATATAAAGAGAATAGGATCTGAATGTGGCTGAATGATTTGCTTTGTTTGGGAAATGGGATTAGAAGCAAACGCTCCAAGAAAATTGTTAAGGAAAACTCTTTAAAAGCTGATGCAAAACATTTTACCGAATGAAATGTTGCTCGAATCCTAATACCTGCCATTGTCCCTTGAAAACAAACGAAGTGTGGCAACTGCTGACTCTCTGTTCAGTTTGTGATTATACTTTCGAGACAGACCTGAAAAGAAAGTGGAGATTTTGCACTTTTGATACTCTTAGGAACAAATAACTTATTTGGCAAGTGGTGTCCTTTTTATGTTGTTTTTGTTTTGTATTGTGAACAGGCACTAAAGCTGATGTTATTTTCGTTTTAAGAATATTACCGACTGGAAACAAATAAACTATTTTAATGTGTGATGATTACGGGTAGCTCCTGCATCGAGATGATTTATCGTGGACACATTACCAGCAAAACTGAATTTGCATGTAACTCGGCAGGTGCTTACAATCAGCACTTGGCGACTGCAGATTTCAGGAACGACTGTCCTGGAGGGTGTGGCAGCTGGAAGAGCAGATAATGCAGAACAGAGTGAGAGAGGGTCTCAGGGGGCTCTTGGGAGGCCATTTCGTGTACCCTCCTGGGCTTTTGAGTGGGAAGTTTATTAGGATCTGCGTGTGACTTTCTTTCAAAGCAGGGGCGGGGATCATCTGGCCCCAGGGCTGTATAAGGACCTAGAAATAATCTGGTCTGACCCTGCCCAGGCAACCGCAGGCGGGACTCGAAAGTCAATAAATCTCAGCGCTTTTTTCATAGCAACATAAATTTATATTGAGTGAATTATATTAAGCGAATGATGTTATATATATCCAGATGGCCTTTGGCAGAAAAGAGGTTCCCCACCCCTGCTTTAAAGGAAGATACTATAGAAATATGGGAGGTTTATACAGTATTATTTCATAGTCTTTTTATTTCATTCCTCCAATTTTTAGATAGCTTTGAACTGACTTCTCCATCCCTTCCCCCTTTATCCTCCATCATCTTTCATTAAAGGGAGAAATCAGCACAGCACAAGGGCGGCTGTTTTTTTAAATTAATTCAAACTCCTTGGAAATATTAGCGGTCTGGATTCGAGTTCTGCTTTGTGCCCTGATTTTACAGCCACCACTGACACTTGGAGCAGAAAGTTTATTGGCACGAACTCTGTAGTACTGACAGATGCTTAAGAATTGGTCCTTGATGCGATCTGTTACTCTGTGTTGACGAGCACAAGGTTCAGACGACTCTCACTTTGGGGAGAACACACAGCATCTCAAACAGCAGGTTGGCTGCCAGGAGGGCCGTGTTTCCTGCGGAGAAGTAAAACCCAGCGTGAAGACCACCCCCAGGCCGCACCTCCCAGGACTGCTCAGCCCTCCGCCCTTTGTCCTCCTTTTCGGGGTCCCGCTTTCCCTGGCATTCTGCTCCATCAGTCATTTGGAAATATTACTTTAAAATACAGAAGGTTCTTTGTTTACTCTCAGAACAGATTTTCCCCAAAAGGAAACCTATAACAATGGTGTGTATTGTATTTATTATCATCCTCTGAGGCTAGTAGGCCTAACTAAGGTTTTCTAAATTAAAATTATGAGGCTGGCATCTGCTTTGAGCATCTCCTAAGCCAGCTAATTCCCCACTTTATTGATATTAGTAACTATTATTTATCCTTTGGGAACTCACTTTTCCTGAAATATCAGTAGGATGGCCGTGTGCCACCCTGTCACTAAACTGCAGGCTTGTTTCTGCCTTTTGCTGACTGGTGGGCAAGCTAATAATACTTAGCAACCTCCAGGGCTTTTGTCAGGGCTCATTAGCTGTGTCTGTAAGGTGCGCAATAACAGGTTTATTTTCTTCACTGTAGGGCTGTGATGGCGAACCTTTTGAGCTCGGTGAGTCAGCATTTTGAAAAACCCTAACTTAACTCTGGTGCCATGTCACATATAGAAATTTTTTGATATTTGCAACCATAGTAAAACAAAGACTTATATTTTTGATATTTATTTTATATATTTAAATGCCATTTAACAAAGAAAAATCAACCCAAAAAATGAGTTCGCGTGTCACCTCTGACACGCGTGTCATAGGTTCGCCATCACTGCTGTAGGGCGTACTCAGCAGGTTCCCGAGTTACACAGAAGGACCCATCCATCTGCTACCTATTAACTAGGTTAATAAAATTTGAACTAGCAGCTGCCGAGGGATCACAGGTTTCTTGTTTACTCACCAAAAGGGTCGTATGGCGGTGAGACTTCCACCAGGTCACAGCCCACCACGTTCAGGCCTTGACAGCCCCGGATGATCTCCAGAGCCTGTCCACAGTCAAGCCACGTGGAAATCATTGACCACGAAAACAAACCGTGGACGCCTCAGTGGATTTCTCCCAACACGTGCCCACCTTCCGACTCAAAACTACTGCTTTCCCTCAGTAAGCATTTACCGGCTGCCCGGCACCCTGGTGGCCATCACAGCTGACCGATGCCCAGTCCCTGCTCCGGAGGGCTCCACAGTGTGGTGATGGGGACAAGCAAGCCAATCATTTCAATGTCATGCACTAAGGCAGTGGTCGGCAAACGGCGGCTCATGAGCCACATGCGGCTCTTTGGCCCCTTGAGTGTGGCCATGAAATTTCAATCGCACTGTACATGCGCTCCCGCACGTGGTATTTTGTGGAAGAACCACACTCAAGGGGCCGCAGTTTGCCGACCATTGCACTAAGGACTTCAGGAAAAACAAGTGGAGCTTAGGGTAGGAACACGTAACAGCCCGCAGAGGTGGGGAAGGCCTCCCCACGGTGGAAACAGCGCAGTAAATTGACCAAGCAGCTGAGCAGGGGAAGAGCAGCCCAGGCCGAGGGAAAAGGCACCAAGATGAAGTACCCTGAGTCAGACATGGCCGGGAGACAGGGTCAGGAGGGGATGGTAGGAAGAATCGCTTTGTCGCAAGGAGTTCTCATTGTGCAGGTGCAAAGCCCAGAAGGACGAGACGCTGAGGAATGAGGTCTGTGTTTTAGAAATCTCTCTGGTGGGAACGGAAAAGGGCTTTGAAGAGGCAGTTGTCACCGTCCTTTCTTAGAGGGTCTGAGACAATGATTAGGTTTGAGCAACCTTCATTTCCTCACAGGAGAAATTCGAGTACCTACCATTGATATATCAGGCACTATTCTAGGCTCCAGGGACAGGGTAGTGAACCAAAGGCCTGACCTCCTGGAGCTTACCTTCTCACTATAACCACGCTCCAGTCCTGCCTGCCTGCCTGCCTTTATGCTCAGCACATCCTATGGGAAACTATTTTGGTAGTTCTAAAACTCTTGAACTACCTTGGTAGCTGGTTAATCCCACTGTGCATACTTTTTTAAAATCTAACCCCAAAATGTCCTTGAGAGGGGTACTACCATATGGTTCCCATGGACCAATTACTGCAGAACCAGCAGCAGGAAAATCAAATGAAGAACTGTAATATCCCGATAAAAAATGAGGGCCTTGGCTAAAACCCAGTCCTCAGCAAGTCAGTATTCAAACCTAGGGTGGCCCCGAGGACAGTAAAGGCCTACGTGCCCTGCTTTTAAAACCCTGTCCTGGGAGGGAAAAGGGGATACGTGTAATACTTTCAACAATTTTTTTTAAATCACTACTGTAAGAAAAGAAAAACAAAAAAACATATCCTGATTCCCAAAGACTCACCACAAGGCCCAGAAAAGTGGGGCATTAAAAATCCTCACCCCCACGAATGGTCACGGGTGGATCCTCTGTACCTGACTAGGGGTGAGACCAGCAATTTCCGGTGTCCCTGTCCCTGGGGCATAGGCAGGATCCAAGCCGTCAATATCAAAGCTGATATACATGGGTTTGCCTCCCATCTGCTGCCTCACTTCTGCCATCAGAGGGACCAGCGACTTCAGCCAGCAGTCTTCAGCCAGCACCACCCGGAAGCCCTGGGGATGGAGGCACGGAAGAGTGGGAGGTCAAGGCTTCTGCAGGGCACTGCCTGGGCATTTCCTCCGGGCCAACCCCATGCTAAGCGCTACGTACCCATCATATTGGACCCTTAACCTTCTTGAGGAGGGAACTACCACCCCCATGTTACAGGTGAGGAATGAAGGGACGGTGACGGGCAAGGCAGGGAGAAAGTCAAAGCTGACCTATGGAGACGGGATCAGAGAGAAGCTTGGCGAAAGCAAGAGCGAGACGCTCAGGCCAGCTCCCTCGAGCACTTCCTGCACAGCTCTGTCCAGAAGACCGGCCTTTGCATGGGGCCTTGGGCTTTTCCTGTTGGCTCTTGTCGTATGTGTTCGCCTGGGAGCCACTCTGCCCAGCGGGTATGAAGAGGAGAACTAAGGGGTCCCCTCGCCTCGGGTTGGGACCTCCCCAGCTCTTTTCCAAGACGGCAACATCCCAGGAGTTGGTTCATCTCTGCTAGTCCCCCCACCCCAGCAACAGGAGGCCTCCTCTGCCTCGTGAACCAACAACCTCGCTCCTCTCTGCTGCACATGACCCTCGGGGGGTAAACTCAGCCTTCCTCCCCTTTTCTGAACTTGCTTATTAAAGCCCCTCTAGAGTCCATGGCTGCCACTGAGTGAGCAGTGGAGAGGAAGGCACTGTGCAGGCGGGGCACAGAGGGAAGGGCGTGCAGTCTGTCACCTGGTTCCGGCTGTATCTGTAGGGTTCCACAGTCGTAGAAGAGCCCCTGATGCCAATCTGTACGACGCGCTTACAGTCCAGAAGTTTCTCCTCCACGCACCGGCGGAAGGGGGTCCCATGATAGATCTTCTCTCCCAGGGCCTTGTCAGCCGTGTCCATGTGAGCATCCACGTGCAGCAGCCCCACAGGGCCATGCCTGGTGACAGCAGGGCAGCTCAGGGGCCAGGCCTCCTCACAGGGACTGAGCACAGCCACCCTCCGGGCCACCAAAACTTGAGGGTGTGTAGCCAAGGAGGGGAGACCTGGCAACAGTTACAGGCCTTGCAACTGGTTCCTGTCTTCAAATGGCTTCGCATCTCAGAGCAATAAACTCAGACAAGTCAGGCCGAAAATAGACATGTGCCTCAGCTGCCACCTCCTACCTATCACCCAGAATTGCCTCACTTACAGAGGGAGAGAGCTGGGCGGGTGACAATGAAGGGTGAGCTCAGCTGCCATCCTCCAGCTGGAGCCCCGAGAAGCAGCCTGGACCCAGCTCTCTCGCCATCATCTTCATCAACCCTGCTAGCCACCCAGAAGAAATACATAATCCAAAGCAATGCTAGGCAAACGCAGCCTCGAGAAAGGACTGTACCCACCCACCCCCAAATCAGAATTCTACCCACATGTCTTTCCCCTCTATGAATTCTGGAGCTGCCACCAACGTGGCCCATCTGTCCCTTTCTCAAACTAATGCACAGTTAGTCAATCCCTGGTGGGCTTCTGCTACTGGGAAAGCCAGCTTCTCCCAGCTTTTCTGGGGGAGGGACCCTTGAAAGGCCAAACCCAGGGCTCCTCCTCCGCAAGCAGCACCACTGAGCCTGTCAGTGTTTAGGGTTGGCCTTTGAGCAAAACAGAAACAAGTTAACTGGGGTTTGGGGCTCATCTTCCCCAAACAGAGGCAAACGCTGAGCGTGCATCCCAGAGCGGACCCAGGCCAAGGGCAGGCGGCCAGAAGTGTTAATAATAGTCTTGACTTCTGGCTGGTGACTGACAGGGACGCCTGGAGCCCGACCTTCGCTTTGATCCACAGCAGCGACTCAATCCGGGAAGTTCCAATCACCCCCAATAACCTGAGCCAGCAGAGGTCACCTGATGCCATCTAGCAGCAAACAACTCATTTCCCAGCTCCTGAATTTTGAAACCTTGCTTGGGCCCAGGTAGTTGGGACTTACTTTTTTGCCATGGCTTGCAATATAGGATATGTGATTGTGTGATCTCCACCTGCAACGAGAAAAAAAGAAAACATCTGGAATGTGGATAAGAGTAGAGGACTGTGTGTTACACAGAACAATCCTCAACTTGCCCACTTCTGCCACCCTTTCTGTTAGACTGAAGAGCTACCACCCCAGCTAAAATAAGATTTTGTTCAGTGAGGAAAGGGACCCTGGGTGTTTGAAATGACATTGTCATTTAAAAGAAGAAATTAAATTAAGGCTTACAAGTAGAATGCCCACAACTGCTCTGTCCAATAGAACTTTCTGCAATGAATGGACATGTTCTGTAAATGCACTGGTCAATATGGCGGCCACCAATCACATGTGGCTATTCAAATGGGGCTCATGCAACTGAGGAACTGAATTTTTATTTTAATTATAGCAATAATTAATAATTTATTAATTATTTAAATAATAGTTTAAGTTACTTTTAATTTAAATAGCCACATGCAGCTAGTGGCGACGGTATTGGATAGCACAGGCCTAGAAAAGTATTCCTATGCATACCTATCATCATAATAGGCAACATTTATTGAAGCTCTAACTATGCCAAGCACAACGCTGGGCTATTTGTGTGAATTTTCATTATATGTCTCTCGCATAACAGAAAGTGGTAGATGTTGTTATTATTATTCCCATTTTGCAGATGAGGAAATGAGGCCTAAATAGCTAGCGGGGCGGTGGAGCTGAGATTTCAAACCAGGCCATCCAGAAACCACTATGCTCCTCAGGCTCTCTTGGGCAAGCATTAATTACTATCCCCAAAAAGGTCTGTGTCATTTTAACTGTTTGTGAACCAGAGAGAAGTAAATGCTACAATGAGGTAGGGGAGGGGAAGGGAAAGCTTCCAGATACATTGAAGTAGACCCTGCCAAGGAGGAAAGCACCCTGTTCTCTCAAAGTCATTAACACAATGTCCTTGAAATCATTCAAAAGTCACACCGAGCCCCTGTTGGCAGCCTTCCCCAGGCCTGGGATCCAGGGCTGGGACAAAGGGGAAGTGGGTGAGGTAGGTGATGCAAAATATAAGGGATGCCGAGAAACTCAGTAATCAAGATAAATACTCTTTTAAGGTAACATTAAACAAAACAAAATTTCATGGAAAAAAAAACAACCCTGATCCTGTCTCCCAGGCCCCTTTTCTCTGACTTGCCAGTGAGCCCAAGCAGCCCCACCTGGACTCTCCTGTTGCTTTGTCTATCATAAGCCCCTCCTTGCTTCACTGTCCCCAGCTTTAACAAACACACTTTAAAAAAAAAGAATCCATGACAAATTTTAAAGAAAGATGGGACCAGTAACTGTGCTGTTCTAAGCCATAGAGGAGCCTGAGGCAAAAAAGGAAAACCAGTAATACTGTTGCCTTTTGGGGCACCCCTTAAATTTTGCCTCACGCTAACCTAATCCTGTCTGTCACACACTAGTCCAACATTTAAATACCCTCTCCCCAGGGATTAAGATACAGGAATTAATAATGGGCTCCATGCTACTGTCCCCACATTCCCCGGGGCTTGCCCTGGAGAAGCAGCTGTGTTGGACCACAGGATAAGCTATCCCTGAGCACAGTGCGCTGCCCTTGCCCTTGCAGATGCCATTACCCAAGGTCAGAGGCACACAGCCGGCAGCCACGATTTTCTGATAGGCCTCTTGAATCAGGCGGCAGCTGTCCTGAAGGTTGTAAAGATTGACATTCACATCGCCTAGGTCTGCAACCATGAGGGACTGGAAGGGGAGGGCCCCCGTGCTGGGGTTGATTGTCCGAAGCATCACTGATTCTTCCCGGATCCGTCGGGGTCCAAATCTGGAAGAAAGTGGGGCGTCTTGTGAGCACCCCTAAAGGCTTAGCGGCCCCATCTAGGTAGGGGCTTCTCAGCCTCAGGACTGGCGGCATCTGGGGCGGAGTGCCCATCCTGTGCGTTGTAGGAGGTTTAGCAGCATTCCCGGTCTGTTCCCAATAGATGCCAGTAGCACCCCTTCCCGCAAGTTCTGACACCCACAAATGCCTCCAGACTCTGCCCCAAAAAAAAAACCCTGGAGGCAAAAAAAAAACCTGATCAAGAATCACTGTTCCCGGATGCATAGTGAAGAGATTAAAGGTGTGGGGGGGGGGATATTCTCAACAATAAAGATAGATTTTTTTAAAAAGAAAGAGAGAGAGAATAAAGGCACAGATTTAGGAGCCCACCCATCACCCACTTCCTAAGTGGTAGTGGATAATTTCCTAACCTGTAGAACAATGACAATATTTACCTTACCTCATTGTTGTGAGTTAAATGAAATTACCTATGCCAAGCGCCGTGCACTTGGTAGACTTTTAATAAAGTGGCATTTATCGTATAGCCCGGCAGTCACATGTATTGCTGCTGAGCTGAACCAGAAATAGCTGAAGCTCAATAATTAGGACAATGAATTTTACTGCCTCTGACTTGAATTTAGAAAAATTGCTTTAATTTGTGCAATTTTTTTAAATTGATTGATGAGAGAGAGAGAGAGAGAGAGAGAGAGGCATCAGTTTATTGTTCCACTTATTTATGGATTCACTGGTTGACTCTTGTATGTGCCCTGACCAGGGGATGGAAACTGCAAGCTTTATCAGGCCTCTCGCTTTAACCAACTGAGCTACGGCCAGGGCCTTGATCTGAGCAATTCTTGCAGCAGGTGACCTCTAGGGTTTGAGGCAGGGTCAGCCAGTTCTGCCTGCGCAGATGGACGCTGCCCCTGTGCGCTGGCGTCACCCCCGGCCTCCATCCCCGCCAGGCGGGGGGTCATGGCAGGGAGAGGCTCGGGCCGGAGAACCCCTTTTCTTTACCAGTGGATGCCCGTCATGCTTGATACAGAAAAAGGGAAATCAATTCTCAAGCGATGAGGGGCCCTTTGGAGCCAGGCGCCAGCTCCAACCTGACTCCGGTGAGCAGAGGCCCCCGTGCGTTCTCCAGCCACGTGTCCCTCAGTCCTGGGGCCTTACCTCGCCCCGGGCCGGTTGGAAGTCCCCGTGTCCAGGGGCACCCCGACGAAAGGCGGCGTCCAGCCCCTCCGGGGAGGTCTGCACCGGCAGCCGCATCATGAAGCAGACGCCCACCGGCCGCGCCACAACCTCGGAGCTGGGGGGCAGGTTCCGGGGGGCGTCGGAGTC
>NW_005871652.1:76766-78449 GCF_000147115.1 Myotis lucifugus
GGGGGAGGGGCCCGGGGGGGTATTTTCCGGCTCCACCTCTCCTGGACTTTTAGGCCCGTTCTTTTTTTTATGAACGAAGGACAGGGGGGGGTCTCCTTTCTCCGGTCCCATCGGCGCAGCCCAAGGCGATCTGTGCCCCCCAAAGGACGCGGAAGCTTTTTCTATTGGTAAGGTTTTTTAAAAACCCGAGGGGTTGAAAGGGAAACGCTTTTTTCTTTAACCGAGAGAAAATAAAAATCCTTTTTAAAATAATGGCGGGGTGGATTTTTCAGGAAGCAACGAGCCTTTTTAACCAAATTTTTTTAAAAAGTTTCCCAGGGCCAAGCCCACTGTTTTGCAGTCCTCTTTTTTGGGGGGGGGGGGGGGGTCCTGGGAGGGGGGAAAGGAAGTGATGTGTAATGAGTGACGTCAGCCACTTGGTGGTATGATATATTTCTTAACTTCCAGAGGTTGAGATGGAATGGGAAAGGCCCGAGTTCGCATTAAATCATGACCTTTGGGGGGGCGGGGATTGCACATTAAGTCCTCTTAAGGGTCAGTGAGGGATGTTCAGGTTGGAAGAGGCTGCTGGGAAGTAGGTCCCCACATTTCCTGGAACAAAAACAACCATCTCGTGGTTCTGCCCGGATTCCACCACTATTTCATGTCGCTTGTCCTGCGTTTTCTTACTCCTGGCTTTTCCTTTATTCTTCTACAATATTTGAGTGCCTACTATGTGTCAGCACTAAGGAACCTCTCGCTATGGTTCGCTCCTGCTGAACACCCCCTTTCGTCCGATCTCCCTCAGGTGGCCTCTTTGGCCAGGTGAGCCCCTGCTCTCCGTATACCTTTCTGACCTCCGGTGACAGTTTTCACCTGGAGGCAGGTCACTCGCAGCCCAAATCGCAGTCATTCAGTCACCCATTTGCTAACTTGCTAACTCCCCACCTGGGTGCTTTCTCAGAGAGGAAGAGCGAAGGAGAGAGAGATGGAAACATCAATGATGAGAGAGAATCATCAATCCACCTGGGTGCTTTTTGTTTTTGTTTTTTATATTTGTATTGGTTTTAGAAAGGGAGAGGGAGAGAGAGAGAGAAATGTCAATGATGAGAGAGAATCGTTGATTGGCTGTTTGCAACCGGGGCATGTGCCCTTGACCTGGAATTGAACCGTGACCTCCTGGACTATAGGTCAACGCTCAACCCCTGAGCCACCAGCTGGGTGTTTTGACAGCACCTTAGGCGGGCTGCAAGGTCTTTCCACCTCCCCGCCCTGGACCCTGCTCCCTGCCCCGTCCTCTGGTAAGTCCTGACGGTTTCCTGCTCACAAGCCCTCCACTCCTTCCCTCTGCAGCTACTCTGGTTCAGGCCTTCCCACCTCTAGCGGCTAACCCGGTCTCACCGCTGTTGTTACCACACAGACTTCTCTGCCAGATCACACTGCCTGAAGCCTGAAGCCAGCCCACCTTTCTCCTCGTGTTTCCCATGATGCACCTTCACGTACTTGTCCCTCCCGCATTGTTCACCTTCCACAGCCCCACTCTCTCGCCCCCTAACTTTGCTCATGCCTCATCCTCAGCCTGCAATGCTCCCTCCCCAGCTCCCAGCTCCTCACTCCCAATGTTCAGCTGAAACCCACGCTTAAACCACTCTGAAACGCTCTTAAAACACTATAACAATTTTCTAGCCTGAGGTAAGTATGAGA
>NW_005871652.1:78845-92411 GCF_000147115.1 Myotis lucifugus
CATCAAAAAAAAAGTTAATTCAGATAACAACCATCTTTAATGTAGGAAGTTCCAAGTTATCCGGAAATGACCGGAGGGGGTGCTTGGGGGGGGGGGTGGGTGTGTGGTGTATGCATAGCTCCAAGTTGCCCTCATTAAGCACAATGTTTCTTTGGCATTTCATGTTTGATCTTTTATATTATTTACTAGTTAAATTGTCCCTCAAAACTTTCAAGTGAAGCTGTCACTCTAATTAATAACTTGTTGTTTTCCTCAGCCCGCCAATGTGTGCGTCCCTGAGGCACCAATTAGGGAAGTATGGACTTAGCATGTCAACCTGAGCAACTCGCCCTTTTGAACCTATTTCCCACTCTGTAAAATGGGATGGTAGTCCTTACTGGTTGTTCTTATGAGGATTAAATGAGGGTCAATTATAAGCCATATATCCTATATAATAAAAGCCTAATAAGCAAATTGATCGAATGGTGGAACAACTGGTTGCTATGACATGCACTGACCACCAGGGGGCAGACACTCAACGCAGGAGCTGCCCCCTGGTGGTCAGTGTGCTCCCACAGGGGGAGCACTGCTCAGCCAAAAGCTGGGCTCATGGCTGGTAAGTGCCGTGGCGGGAGCCTCTCCCGCCTCCATGGCAGTGCTAAGGAGCAGCTAGCCAAGCAGTAAGGAGCAACAAGCAGGCAGGTGGTAAGGAGCGAGGGGTCCCGGACTGCGAGAGGGCTCAGGCCAGGCTGAGGGACCCTCCCCCCAATGCACAGATTTTGTGCACTGGGCCTCTAGTTGATAAATAATAGGAGTGTGGTCATTGTATGTTTTATCTCCTCTACCGCAGAGTGTCCTGGCCAGCGGTCATTGCACACTGGTGTATTGCAATTGGGTTACAGGTGGAACACAACATAAAGATCCCATAGCCTTTGGGGCACCAGCTAGGCCAGTCACTTCTGGGCAGTCCAAGAAGAGGCTGGTCCAATCAGAGTCTGACATCCTGCCCTGTGTCCCCACCTGGACACTCACCTCAGAGGCCAGCTGCAGAGTGCACTGCAGCGCATCACAGACAAGGGTCCAGGGCCCAGGGACCCAAAGAGGAAGAGCAACAACTCAAGGTGCAGGAGGGAAGGGGCTGGGAGACTGGTTGGGGGTCTGGCCAGAGCAGCCCCGGATGGCTGACCCAGATCTGTCTTCACATCGTATCAGACACTTCCATCCATTTTCGGCTGGTGTCCAAGCTAACTTCAGGGAGGCTGCTCCAATAATGCTTCTGGGCAGGATGAGAGTAAAACTAGTTAACATCTGAGATGGCGCAGACATTGACCAATCAGAACAGAGTCCAGCCAGCCATAAACAGTGAATAGCAGTACATACCAAGGGGATATCAACTGTGAAGGAACATGCTTTAAATCAGAGTTCTGTCATTACTTTAAAGTGCTTGACATGAGTTTGATTGAATTTAAAATCCATTCATGTTATCAAAAACAATTTCCATTGCATAGTTGTTAATGAAAGACAAATAAGGCATTTTTAAAAATATTTTAGCTTTTGTAAATGTTTTCATTAAATGTATTTTTATTGATTTCAGGGGGAAGAGAGAGGGAGAGGGAGATAGAAACATCGATGATGAGAGAGAATCATTGATCAGCTGCCTCCTGCATGCGCCCTGGGGATCAAGCCCACAACCTGGGCATATGCCCTGACCTGTGATTGAACCATGACCTCCTAATTCATAGGTCGATGCTCAACCACTGAGCCACACAGGCTGGGCTAAGCTCAATATTTAATGCTGTCTCTAATGCTTTCATTTTATGTTTCAAATCATAATTAAACAATATGTAGAAAGTATAATTAATTTTTTTTTTACCAAAACAAATTCAAATGCCCCCAAACCTACTCCCCACTCTTTGTCCCCAGTTTACCTCAGTGGGACATACAAATTGTATCATTTTCTCTGTGTACCAAGACAGAATAACAGTTCTAGAACACCATTCTGTAAGTTCCAGTACCTGCTTCATCCTTTAAGCCAGCCTCTTAGGCACGATGTCTTGTAAAAACACAAGTAATAACCCTTGGCTCAGCGGATAGAGCATCGACCTGTGGACTGAAGGGTCCCAGTTTCGATTCCGGTCAAGGTCACATGCCCAGGTTGCAGGCTCGATACCCAGTTGGGGGCATGTAGGAGGCAGCCAATCAATGATTCTCTCTCTCTCATTGATGTTTCTATCTTTCTCTCTCTCTCCCTTCCTCTCTGAAAACAATAAAAATATATTTTTTTAAAAAATAAAACACAAGTAATAAAATAAATGTTTGATGAGCAAGTGAATGATTGAACAGATCTGCTGGAGGCTGTGGAGAACAGCTCTGGGGAGATCACTATTTCAGCCAAAACACTGTGACCGCCAAAGTATGAGGCAATCACCATGTACATCTGAGCTGTCTGCCTGGATTCCCTCTGGCCTAGTGCATGATGCAAGGGCTGCGCAGGAGTCAGCACTTGGAGCGTGTCTGTGCTTGCACAAGCTCAGGAATGATCTTGTTCCACTCCAACCGCCCTGAGACACCTGACAGTTACCTTTACGTTCCTTGTTCCCTGGCCCCAAAGAAAAAGATATTTTTAGTGTGTTCAAATATTTTTATCAAAGTTTGCCGAAACCTCCACTCTTCTACTTCTTTTCCCTGTAACTTCCACCCTCAGCAATGCCTCAGGGGGTACATGACACACTCACACAGAGTTATCCCCAATCATAGCATCATTTTTGAATACAGAAAAGAAGAACATTTACTGTTTGGACATGAGATCGGTTGTTTAGACTCTCTGTTCGCCTGTTGAATGGACATCCGGAGCCTGATGAATCTGACCACTTTTATCCAGACACCAAGTACTTGGCCCTCTTGGTCTCTCTCTAGTCCAAAATGAGAAAAGGAGGTCAGAGCATGAATTTATCTAAGGAAAGACCCGCCCAGTGAAGTCTAAGAATATCACATTATGCAGTTTCAAAGTCAAGCCAGGAGAGGGCACAGGAAACTACTGCTTGATCAGCTAATGAAGAAAAGAATTCAGGAACTGGGAAGAGCACTCCTTCCAGCTCCATCAGGTGCCACACAGTTTAGGTTGTTTAGTCAGACTGCTTTCATCCTGAGACCTCAACAATCCTATCCCATATAATAAAAGGGTAATATGCTAAGTGTCCGGTTGGCCGTTCAACCAATCAAAGCGTAATTGCTAATGATATGCTGAAGCAGTGACATGCACTGACCACCAGGGGGCAGATGCTCCAACCAGTAGGTTAGCTTGCTGCTGGGGTCTGGCCAATTGGGACTGAGCAAGGAGGGCCAGACATGCCCTGGAGCCCTCCCAAGGTCCCTTCCTGGCTGGCCGACCTCCCGCATCTCTCCCCAGCCCTGATCGTGCACCAGTGGGGTCCCTCAGCTTGGACTGCACCTTCTCCCAATCTGGGACCCCTCAGGGGATGACAGAGAGCCGATTTCGGCTGATCCCACAGGCCAGGCCGAGGGAACCCACTGGTGCACGAATCTGTGCACTGGATCTCTAGTTTTATTATAAAGCAGGCTATCCTCATGAAATCTCTGCACCGTTTAATTTTTTCTTCAAGAAAATGTTGATTTTTGCAGGCTCCAGCCAGTTTCCTAAGCATTTCTGTTAGTTGGTATCGTCTTGCCTCACTAGGTAAGTCAGCTGCCTGTGAGTAGCTCCTCTTCATCTGCAAAGTGGAGACTGTAAGAACCAACCTTCCCTGACTTCCTGGTGACGATCTGCTGCTGAAAGTACACTATCAACCTGTCCTTAGAGAGAGAGGCATTAGACAAATGCAAGGGCTGATTATTCATGATACACTGTATACTCTGAGTAAATAGATCTGACTCAAGTCATTAGTAGAACTGAATATTCAATAATTAATGACTAAAGGGACTGTAGCTTAAAACTGAGGTTCTAAAGTGACAGCAAGCCATGGGACACTTGGGGAAATGATGTTTGGACAAATACATCTCTGAGCCAACTCATGTTAGGCAGCTCAACATCATTATACGTGTTTGAAAGTTAAGAATGAACGCTTGAAATAGAAGTCTCATGTAAATAAAGCCCAAATGATACAATGTATAAATAAAATCGGTGGTATGATAAAGTATTTGTTGTTTTCATATGACTTCCTTCTACATCATAACTTTTTTCTGAGTTCAACACAAATATATATTACATCTCACTTGTCCTTCCAATCATCCTAGAAAATAAATAAGACATATTATTTATATCTGAAAAGGACATTGAAGTGCCAAGCCAGTGATGTCACTGTATATTGCACAGCAACTTCCTGTCCAGGATCTAGAATTAGAGATGGTTTTACCTGTCGAAGGTTTTGGTCAGACTGGTCGGGAGGTAGGGAATGTCATCATTTATTGGGTAACTAAAAGGTTAAGATTCCCCTGTACTGACACCATTCCCATAGCTGCTATCAAAATTGCTTCAGAGCTTCACTTAAGTTTCAGATCCAGGCCCCAAATGTTCACTTCATTGCTCAAAACTAGTTTCTGGAACCGTGGCCAGCAGCTAAATAATTTCTCTCAGCTCAGAGTTCAAACAACAGAATTGGAATTCCTGCTTTCTGATTTCTAATCGAACATGTTGTCCACTACCTGTGGGTGGGGCAGACACTTTTTTCCTCTTGGTATTGCTTTATTTTCTCTCTCTTTCAATTTAAAATGTTTCATCTTCCTTTTAAGATCTTCTTTTTTTCCGGTTACAAAAGCAAGACATGTGTGTTGGGCAAAGTGAAAGTCCACCGTGGTCTACAAAATCAAGGCTATATTTCAATGCACGTAAGGCTTTGGAAAAAAATCGAAGTTGGGTTTAGCCTAAATAAAGTGGTTGGCAACTTCCTTTTACACCTTCAAATGCCTTGGGAATCTTTAAGATAAGCTTAAATATTTACCTATTTTTAAGCGAACAGTTCAATGACCATCACCACAACCCAGTTTTAGGACATTTTCATCCTCCCCCAAAGCTCCCTCCTGCCTGTGAATGAGTTTTTTTAAAGGGTGCATTTTGGTGGGTCATTATAATCATGAATAACAAGTCCCAGAAATGTCCATTTTGCCCAGCTTTCATTTCCTGCTGACAGACAAGAAGAAAATTGCAACAGCCCATCAACAAATGTTGGAAGAAAACACCATATGCTGATAGACAGCTGTTTGCTCAAAATAGTTTCTTTACCCCCTCCAGCTTCCCTGGGTGTCAGCCAAGTGCCAGGCTATTGGTTCAGTCTGCAGTGATATGAAGACAAGATAATAGCTGTCTTCTCCTGGAATAAAGTGGATTTCAAATGCTGAGTTTGATAGTGTGCAACCTAACTTAAGAGTTTCAACAGTCAATGGTTCGGAGGGGGAAGTGGTCCAGATGGGAATGGTATTTGGACGTCCACTTCTAGAAGTCAGGAGAGAGATCCAGGGACCAGATTTACTTTCCCACCTAAAACAACCAAAAGAGGGACAAAAAATATATGAAACAATGAGGTTTCAATACAGTGGACATCCAGCCACCAATGGCAGTAATCCTCGAGAAAAGGAACACAAATGAGGTGAGCCCTGGCACTGCCCAACTTCACTGCCTCGAGTTTCCAGGCTACAGGGCAGGGAAGAAAAACTGAGGCAGACCTCAGCGGAGTCCCTGATTTGAGGAGACAGTGCTGAGAGTCCAAGGAGACCAAGGCAGGTAGAGTACCAGAGAGGAGAGAATGTTACAGGGAGAGAGAGAGCCCCAGAGACCTGTAGAGGGTCCTCTTCTAGTATTCAGAAAAGTACTGCTTAGCACACGTGAGAAAACTACCTAAGGCTGCAGAAAGAACCACTCAAAAGGATAAGAGGGAAAGGTGCTTGATGCACACACTGGGCTAGGGTTAGTGCCTATTTCCACTGCCCGAGTAGAAAAACTCATCATTTATGGAGCCCTGGGAAGAGTATTCATGAAGATCTTGCCTCAGGGACAATAATTGGCCCTATAGTTGGCACTGATCGGTCCTAAAAAATTTCAAAATCAAGACCCAAAGGAATCAAAACAACTGCACCCCCGAGCAAGGCTCAAGACGTACAGGAATACAAAATATCCAACACTGAACAAGTTCAAGTTCACAATATCTGGCATCCAATCAAAAACTACCAGGCATGCAGAGAGACAGGAAAATGTGGCCTATCATGAGCAGCGAAATCAAACAGTAAAAGCTGACCCAGATGTGATGCAAATGTTAGAATTAGCAGCAAAGATATTAAAACTGTTATTTTAACTATATTCCATATGTTCCAAATGATAAGTAGAGTCATGAGGATATTAAAAAAAAAGATTATAATTGAACTTTGAGAGATAAAAACAACAATTTCCATCCTATAACTTCCCCTTCACATGTAACTAAAAGTTTACAGATGTTAAGAAATTGCTGTTTGCCCATAAAGTCAGATACCGAAAGGAGGCAGTTGTGCCATTAACGAGGAATAACAATTACATGGGGCTGTTACTATTCAGTGTATGCATGAGGCCAACAGCATCATCTGCACCTGGGAGCTTGTTAGACATGCAGAAACCCTCAGGCCCTCAGACCTAAAGATTCATAACACACATTTTAACAAGATCCCCAAGTGGTTGCTATACACATTCGAGATTGAGAAGCACTGATGTCTGGGAAATAATTTCTCTGATCGTGTTTCCTTATGCATGACAAATAGGGTAGTGAAACCTGTCCACCTTATTTCACAAGTTCATGATCAGAATGAAATGTGAAATCCAATCCAAATATAAGGTAGGTAGGTACACATGAAATATCAAACTGTTGGGGTTTTTTTTTAATTGATTTCAGAGAGAGGAAGGGAGAGCGAGAGTGATAGAAACATCAATGATGAGATAGAATCATTGATCAGCTGCCTTTTGCATACTCTCTACTGGGGATTGAGCCTGCAGGCTGGTCATGTGCCCTGACCAGGAATCGAACCGTGACCTTCTGGGTTCATGGGTCGATGCTCAACCACTGAGCCACACCAGCCTGGCTTAAATAGCAAACTTTCCAATAAACTGTGAGTTACATACAAGTCCCAAGCACAAGTATTTCTGAATTGAAAATACTGAACAGCAAAAAAAAGACTGCCACCGTTACTAGAAATTCCAAAAACAAGATCATTTTTATTTAAAAAATGTCAAATACATAAAAATTTGACGCTTCATTTCTGGGAATAGCATTTTTTTAAAATAGAAATCTGTTATCCTTCAGTCTACAACTATTCAAGACAATCGTTTCAGGAAAGAAGTAGACAGGGTCCCTATTGACCATTTATTTCCCTTCTCTGGCCAAGGCCTAAACCTTGACGCAAGCCGCAGGAAGCTGCAGGCAGCCAGGTCTGGGACTTCTACCAGGCACTAGTTTCTTGGCCCAGCACTGCCTCGGTCACACCTCGGGCCCACTGTACAGTCTGAGCCGGTTCTCCAGCTACCAGACCAAGGCAGGGAGCCCGTGAGTGGACCGGACCTAACCAAGCGGCCCTGCGGCATCCTAGCCGCCAAGTTGGTCCCGGAGCATCAAGAGCCCGCGGATGCCGGGACGCCCGGGTTCAAGCCTGGGAGGCGCAGAGGGGTGGGGGCCGCCACCAGGGCTTCCGCCAGAGAGAAAACCGCAGCGGATAAAAGCCCTCGAAGGCGCTGGCGTGACAGAGGATGCGAGCCGAACCGGGTGTGAATAAACGCGAGCCGCAGAACCCCAGCGGCAGCCGAGGTCGCCTAGCAACCAGAAGCACAGCGCGGACGCCAGGCATTGGCCAGCCAGCGTCACGTGAGCGGGCGCCACTGCCTTCTGGGAGATTGCGCTGGGGGCACGTGAGGCTGCGCAGGCGCGTTTCCACAAGGTCCTGGGTGGTGGAGGGGAAGGTCTGTGGAGCGCTTTCCCGAGAATCCGCGGCGGCGTCGCTCGAAGTCCCGAGCTGGGTGGCTGGCCAGAGAGAGACGACGCGGGCTGTAGCGAAGCCGCACAACGCTGGTATATGGCGCTCGTGAGGCCAGTCTGGTCGTGCGGGGGCGTTTCCTGGGAGAAACCTGCCTCCCGGTTCAACACCGGCCCACGTTAGGGCGGCAGGAGGAATCCTGACAAATGGGTGGAAATGGGGGTGTTCAGGGTATTGAGTCCGGCAGTGTATCCAGCGCTGGCTCGCAGAGAGACTGCATCAGGGGTAAGAGCAATTTTGCTGGGGGAGGCAGGGGGCTGTCCTGCTGAAGTACTTGAGGCCAACTTCCATTGTGAATATAGCATTCTAGAGGCCGGGTGCACGAAATTCATGCACTTAAGGGGGTCCCTCCGCCAGGCCTGGGCCCTCTCGCAGTCTGGGACCCCTCCGGGGATGTCCACCAGCTGTGAGCCCAGCTTCTGGCTGAGCGGTGCTCCCCCTGTGGGAGCGCACTGACCACCAGGGGGCAGCTCCTGCATTAAGTGTCTGCCCCCTGGTGGTCAGTGTGCGTCATAGCGACTGGTTGTTCTGCCCTTCGGTTGATTTGCATATTAGCCTTTTATTATATAGGATAGAGGACTACTTCAGCTTCTCACAAGTGAGGGGCAGAGCCTAGTCATCACATATCCTTTCATGAAATCTAGGCCCCAGCGTTATCCCACCACAGGCCTGCGAGGCCTGGCCAAGAAAACATCCAGTATGAATGGGATTTTGTTTTTTTATTAAGGTATTACAAATGTGTCCTCATCCCCCCCCCCCCATAAACCCCCGGGATTTTTTTTTTTAAGAGTATTCTTTTTTCATATATATTTTTCATTTCAGAGGGTAAGGGAGAGGGAAAGAGATGATGAGAGAGAATCACTGATTGGCTGCCTCCTGCATGCTCCACACTAGGGATCAAGCCCTAACCCTGGCATGTGCCCCAACCGGGAATCAAACTGTGCCCTCCTGGTTCATAGGTTCACCCTCAACCACCCCGTTTTCTTTTTTCATACTTCCCAAGGGGTGGCTGGCGATACCATCCTTTCATTCTAATCAATTTCCTTCCAGCAAGCAGAGGAGTTTAAGTATCATGTCTGCTCTGGAATACTGTCCCATACCCTGGTAGCCATCCTTGATTTCTTTCACGCCCCACAGTTAATGCATCAGCAAGTCCTCTTGGCTCTGCCTTCAAAATGAGTTCAGAATCTGATCCCTTCTTGCTACTGCACAAGTGCCACCCTGGTCACAACCCCCATGATCTTCCACCTGGGTTATTGCAATCACCTCCTAACTAGTCCACTCTTGCCTTCCTCAAGTCAGCCAAAGTGACCTTTTAACACGCATGTCACATCATGTCCCTTCTCTGCTCAACACCCTCCTGTGGCTTCCTTTTTTAGTTAGTAAAAGCCAGTGTCCTTACACATAATCTAGTCCCATGAGCTCCTATCCACTCTCCTCATTCACTGATCCCCAGAAGTGCTATTCTTTATGCTGTTTCTTGAGCAGGGTACGTATGCTTCGTATTTAGGTCTTTTTTTTTAATATATATATTTTTTATTGATTTTTTACAGAAAGGAAGGGAGAGGGATAGAGAGTTAGAAACAGATGAGAAGCATCGATCAGCTGCCTCCTGCACACCCCTCACTGGGGATGTGCCCGCAACCAAGGTACATGCCCTTGACCAGAATTGAACCCGGGACCCCTCAGTCCACAGGCCAACGCTCTATCCACTGAGCCAAACCGGCCAGGGCCGTATTTAGGTCTTTGCATGCACTTGCTGGTCCCTGTGCCAAATGTTCTTTCCTTATGTCCACGTGACTTACACCTTCACATCATTAAATCTGCTTAGATGTCACCTTATAAAGCCGACTTTCCCTGACCACCTGTGTAAAGTAGCAACCACTGCATGCACCAATTTCCCACCCCCCTCCCCAGCACTCCCGAGCAATGATACTTGCTTCCCCACCCTCTCTTAACACTTATCAACACCTGACACATTTTATATGTTCGTTGTCTACCACCCTGACTAGAATGTAATAAGCTCCATGTGGATAGGCACTTTGTCTTGTTCCCTGACGCACCATTAGTACCTGGAACAATCTCTGGTATGCAGTAGGCGTTAATTGTTGAAGAAATGAATAAATGGTGTATGCCCATTATGGTTCTATTCTTCATTATGGTGAGTACCGAAGTTTTTCCAAGTGGCTAATATTGAACACTAGAGGCCCGGTGCACGAAATTCATGCACTGGAGGAAATGGGGGCCCCTCAGCCCGGCCTGCGCTCTCTCACAGTCCAGGATCCCTCACTACTTACCACCCGCCTGCTCACTGCTCCTTACCGCTCGGGAGAGGCTCTTGCCACTGCCACTGTGCTTACCATCCATGAGCCCAGCTTCTGGCTGAGCAGTGCTCCCCCTGTGGGAGCACACTGACCACCAGGGGCAGTTCCTGCATTGAGCATCTGCCCCCTGGTGGTCAGTGTGCATCATAGCGACTGATCATTCTCCTGTTCGGTCAATTTGCATATTAGGGTTTTATTATATAGGACACTGTATCCACAATCTTGTCATGATGTTGACATTGGCAGTGCCCACTCCAAATGCTTTGTATCCACTTTGTATCTTAAAAGTTGACGCTATACTTTTAACTATGACTGAGATTCCTCCATGTTGTGATGTGGTATTCCATGAAGAAAGACATTCCAGTTTTTTAATGAAAAACCAGGAGTTTCTTGAAGAGAAAGAATAGAAAATAAAAATTTACTAAGGTGGGTATTGATCTAGGTATTTATCTAGGATAGATCCATAAAGCTCTGCTCAGGTGTCAACAGAGTAGGTGAAATAGGCTTGTGTCAATCCAGAAGGTTCTCGGAAAATTTACCTTCCCCACCAAGTTACCTTAAACTTAGAAATCTACAGCTGATGATTAATCCTTTATCCCTTATTAAAATACAAATACCCTAAGAGAGGTAATACTGAGTTTCGGCTCCAGATCTTTTCTTGAGAGTGGGTGTTGGGGTCCAGCCCCAGCAGGTCTAGGGGTTCCCAAAGGTGTGGACGGAGTCAGCAAAGAGGGAAGGACACGGAGGCAGCGTTTAGTTGATCAGCATAGCGAGGTTCTCTTTTTTTTCTCCTATATCATCTATATTTATACCATTTGATCCTATAAGCATGCTTCTATAATCACATGGTATGTTTTGGGTAACGTTCTATAGTTCCTTGTTTCTTATCTGACCTTTGCCAAAAATCCCGTCTCTATCTAGTTCTGTTGATTTTAATCTTGTTTAGGTTAATCTCTGTGTTCCATTACAAGAGCTATTCCAAGGTCACTGCTCTACTGATAAGCTACAAGGAAGTGACTGAAGGAGATTATCCTACCCAGTAAAGGTTATGTCCTCCCAGCCTCCCTGCTTGCCTTCCCTGGGACTGCCCTGTGTCGGTGAGTCTCCAGGGGTATAGGCTTTGGTGCTTTCCCTGATGGGCAGACCCCTGGGGATGTGGGTCCCAAATTTATTGCCAACAGTCTTAGTCCAAGTTCTTCATAAGTAGTACATGGTATTTCTGTAACACTAGGGGGATTTACTGATTTATTCTCTTTCTTACTCCTGTTAATCCCTAACCTGGGGAAACAACCTTTCTCGGGGAGGTGGTCCTGTTTAAAACACATAGCACTAAGAGGGGGAGCAAACATATGCCATTTACTCCAGGTCCCTTGAATCATAAGCTGTGCAGATGTTTCTTCCCTGCAGTGACTGTGTCAAGCAGCAAGGGTGGACCGGCTTCCAGCAAGTAGGTTTTGAAAAGGCAAGGGAAGAAAGTAGGAGCACATGAGAACTAAGCAGAGAGAAAGTTCTGGAGCCAAGGAATGAGCATAAAGTTGAGTTTGCCAAGGACAGACTTTGGCCTATTTTGTAGCTTTGCCCAGGGCTGTCTCTGCCAATCAAAGTACAGCAGGTCCTCAATGTTTTGCCATGATGCTGATACAAAAAAAAGTTAAACCACAGTTAGGGCCACTGTGTAGAGTTTGCATGTTCTCCCCATGGCTGCATGGGTTTTCTCTGGATACTCTGGTTTCCTCCCATATCCCAAATATGTGCACATGAGGTGCAGTGATGTGTCTAAATTGTTCCCATCTGTGTGAGTGTGGGTGTGTGTGTGAGTGTGCTCTGCAGTGGAAAGGCAACCTTGTCCAGCCAGTGTAGCTCAGTGGCTGACCACTGACTTATGAACCAGGAGGGCACAGTTCCATTCCCAGTCAGGGCACATGCCTGGGTTTGGGCTCAATTCCCAGTAGTGGGGTGTGCAGAAGGCAGCTGATCAATGATTCTCTCTCATCACTGGTGTTTCTATCTCTCTCCCTCTCCCTTCCTCTCTGAAATCAATAAAAATATATTTAATGAAAGGGGACCTTGCCAGGTAGGATCCAGCCATCCACAACCCTGAACTAAAATAAGTGGATTGGAAAATAATTACCTTGTTTTTGTTCATCTTTCTTAAACATGTGTATAGCTCACATTTATTTTGATGTTTAATATTAGAAGGGTTTTGGGTCTTTATGATGTTTGGTGATGTTGTTGTGACCAGAACCTAACTCTTGTTTATATCAGTAAGCCTGTGGTTGTTAAATTGGTCATTATACCTTGTTTCACTGACGTCACAGTTTCCAAGAACCTATTGACAATGGTAAATGAGAACTTACTGTACATACGATCTCTTGCTCCAAATTTCTCAGTATGGCCTTAAAATTATAGCTATAATTACCTGAAATGTTTTGATAACCTAGTAGGTACAAGGTACATTGGAAATGAAGAGGAAGGGTTGACCTAGAATACAGTGAGGCTGAAAGGCTATCAGATGTTTGGAAAGATAAGCAGGAAAGGGAGGAGGCATTGCATTATACATATGCACATGATCTTGGCCTAAGAAATAGGAAACCGAATGAAAAAGAGTTTTTGTGTTAAGGTGAAATGAGTAAAATGGAGCACTACCTGCTCTCAGTTGACATGCGAGAAACAATAAGGTGAGATACGCTTCTTTGAGCAACCCACAATGGATCATGAGGGAAAATATTAAAGACTAAATATAGACATGCTTTTCAAAAACTAACAGGTCACAAATATCAAACAAGTACCTCAGTGTTTGTGGAATTTGGTTCTTATTGTAGGAGTTTTTGTAATCAACGAGGGTTTACTGATTTTTTTCTTTATGGTAGAAAAGAATTAGGCAAGAACCTAGAGGTAGGCAAAAACTTTGCTGGTAGTGACCATACAGTGATGAAAGATGTTCCCACAAAAATGTGCAAGCAGGGCATTTCTGCTCTAGTGAAGGGTTGAAAATAGATGTTTTCACTTAAAGTTTCTTCCAGTTTGGAGAATCTGCCACTGACTAAATGTATGAAGTTGGGCAAGTGTAAAGCCCCCACATGTCAGTTTCCTTATCCATGAAATGGGAATAAATACTAACAGTTCCTAGCCTGGCCAGCATGGCTCAGTGGTTGAGCATCGACCTATGAACCAGGAGGTCACAGTTCGATTTCCAGTCAGGGCACATGCCCGGGTTGTAGCTTGGTCCCTAGTAGGGGGTGTGTAGGAGTCAGCCATC
>NW_005871652.1:93458-95084 GCF_000147115.1 Myotis lucifugus
TGTGGCTGAGTGGAACTCCCCCTGTGGGAGTGCACTGACCACCAGGAGGCAGCTCTTGCATTGAGTGTCTACCCCTTGGTGGCCAGTGCACGTCATAGCGACCGGTCATTCCACCATTAGGGTCAATTTGCATATTACCCTTTTTATTATATAGGATTATTATATAGGATATATATATATATATATATATATATATATATATATATATATATGCCAATATAGCTTATGCCTGGTTCTTTATAAAGAACCAGGCATAAGCTATATTGGCTTTTATGACCTAGCCTCAGAAGTCACACAATGATACTTATGCCAGAATCCATCTGCCATGATTCAAATGGAAGGATATACACCCCATCTCTTAATGGGAGGAATATCACAATATTGTTGTGGAAAGATCATGTAAGATGAGAGATACTGTCATGACCATCTTTGGAAAATAAAACCTGTCACACCTGGACACCTGAGCACTACTAGAAAAAAAATGGAACAGAAAAAGTAATCAATCCATAATTCGAACTCCAGCTGAATCCTTGACACTACCTGGCAATCCTACATCATTTCTCTGCTGAACTTGCTTCAACTTGGCAATGGTTATTTCAAACCTCTGCTGTAATAGGCACTATGTACGCCTCACCTAATACTCATTTCTCACCCCTTTTTCTCTGTCCCCATCCTTTGAGGAGGTGAGAAAAGCTAAACACTCACTTTCCTAGCCTTTCTTGCATCTTTGTGACATAGTTCTGGTTAGTGAGATGTAAACAGAAGCCAACTGGGGCACTTCTGAGAAAGCTCTTGCCTTGAAAAAGAACTAATGCATGGAGTGGAGGCAGCCAGCCATACTGTGACCCTCAGGGAAAGCCCCTCACCTCCCAGCCCCTACCTCCACTTTCTTTTCCACAGATGACCTTCTCTCCTTCTTTACGGAAAAAAAAAAAGTCTTCAGCTGGTCATTTTCTTGTGTTAACATAAGAAATATTCAAACCTGTAAAGAATTTTTGTGCCCTGACTGGTTTGGCTCAGTGAATAGAGTGTGGGCCTGCGGACTTAGGGGCCCCAGGTTCGATTCCGATCGGGGGCATGTGCCTTGGTTGCGGGCACATGCCCAGTGGGGAGTGTGCAGGAGGCGGCTGAACGATGTTTCTCTCTCATCGATGTTTCTGGCTCTCTATCCCTCTCCTTTCCTCTCTGTAAAAAATCAATAAAATATATTTAAAAAAAAAAAAGAATTTTTGTGAGTGTATTTGATCCAAACTGTCCATAATTGCCTGGAAGCATGATCTCAACTTAAGTAGGTTACATGAACTCCATTGGTGATAGATTAGGGAGGTGGGAGGAAGCAAAGTGAGCAAACCTCTGGGATTGGGTAAAAAGTAAAAGGATAGGCACTTCTTTTACACAGGTGGGTACAAGATAAATAATAGTCAACAATTAACAAGACAACAATAACACTGAGGGAGTTTTTGTGCTCTGCACCCTGCCCCCTGGCGCATAGCTTGTGCCCTGAAGGGCCTGGAAAAAAGGGACACTACAAGTTACCCTGACATTCCACAGGTATGTTATCTTAGATGCCAAAAGACCATTAGGCTCAGTAAAGATCGAAGATACTGGCCTAAGACTTTACTACTC
>NW_005871652.1:96520-101351 GCF_000147115.1 Myotis lucifugus
TTTTCCCTCCAGGTCGACGCCGACTTTCGAGCTTGCACAACCTCCGCGCGCTGTGGCGAGCTCGAGTCGGGCATCCCCGCCGCCGAGGAGCCAGGTACGCCCGGCAGCGAGCGGGGCCTCCCCCGGAGCTGGCCCTCCCTCCCGGGGGCCTCACGCCTTCCTCTGCTGCTGGGGAAGCCATGGGGGTGGGGGAGCAGGATGGGCATTTCTCAGCTCGCCCCCGCATCCGGAGGGAGCTGGAGCCGGTGGCTGCCCCCACACACTCCCGGGGTGCGGTGGGTGGGGTGCGGTGCTGGGGGAGGAAGTGGGGGACCTGACCGCCGGCGCACCCACTGCAGCCGGAGGGGCGCGTGGCCGGCCGTGCGGCCCGCCCTGCCTCCTGGCTCTTCGGCCCGTTCTCCTTGAAGAGCCCCGGTTTGGGGTGTCGTCGTGCATCTAGGAAGAAGCCCTCGGTCTGCACGAGTTCGTGCATCCTGCTTCCCCAACCTGAAATACCAGTTTGGATCCCCGGTAGCTGTACATCTGCATTTTGGCGAGGGTTCCTGCTTAAGGAAACGCAATTTACCTTTAAATATACGAATTTGCACTCCTCCGTGAAGGAAAAAGTTTGAAACTGGCACTGCCTTGTTTTGAGGCCTTTAGAAATGCGGTCCCCCCCCCCCCCTCCACCACCACATTGGTTTCTGGTTAAATTTCTTTAAAAACAAAAAAACGGTCATTAGTGCAATTCAAACTGTTTGCGTGTCTGGTTTCTTCCCCGGTAGGCCAAAATCCCTCTTTCAGTTCACAGTTGAGAGTTTGGGCCCGTCCAAAGCTCGGTGCTTTATGAGGATCTTTGCTTTAAAAATGGCCTGTGTGCTCTGTGATTGGCATGTCTCAATTCCCTACCCTGCTGGGTAGGAGTTCAGCTGCTCTTACATTTTTTAAATAAGCTAAGCAATTTATTCTCAGAATGCGTTGGGGCTGCCACCAAACAGAATTGGAGACAGTAACACTGTGGCTTTCACACTACCAGTTAAATCCTGACTTGATAAGTCTAAAATATTAAGAAAATTGAAGAAGTTCTCCAAGGTCCCAGAAGGTAAAATCTTGATTTCCTACTGCAGTTATGAAATAGTTCCAAAAAACTATTGCCCAACTGCAGCTTGCTCTGCTCTGTGATATCATAAACACATGGGTTAATATTTTCTTCAGAAGTGAGTCTGGTTCCTTTACACTGTGAATTTCAGAACTTTGGCATAAAGCTGAATATCAAAAAGAATTTATCTCAAGGCGCACAGTGTCACTCAAATACGCATTCTGGCAAAAGCTACAAAGAAATTGGTAAGAGGGGTTTTTTGTAACTTCTGTGAGGACCCAGTTCCTGTCAATCAATCCCTCAGGTGGAGAATGGGAAAGGACAGTTTAAATAGGGAGGAAAATTTAACTCATATTTTTGAAGGTGGTTTTAAACCCCCACTGTTCTCCCTGGGGCTGTTGTATTACCCTGGTTATAATCACCAGCTGGTAGGGGAAATAAAATTAAAAGTGCAAATTGATTTTTTTGTTATTAGGGCTTGGGAGAAGGCAGATGTAACAAGATCTAAATAAAGAGGGTGTCAGGCTGAAAAACAATTGTATGGTTAAAACAGGCATTGTTCTCTGCTAGCTTAGAATGTTAGGAATACCTTGCCAGTTGAACAACAAGTCTAACTCCAAATTCTTTCTTATTCGCCAGGTCAACATTTGGCATTTACTTCCCTCCTAAGCCATATTAGCATATGGAAGCCTGGGCTCCAGCTAGTGTTAAGCCTGTATTACATAGCTGTAAACAACTCCTGTTTTTCAAGTCTGTTCTGTCGGCCTTATTGTAACCTAACACAGTATCTATTTTAAGATGTCTGGTGGTCGGTTGTCTTTCAGTTGCTTGCCCATCAGGCAGGAACGGAATCCACCCTAAACACTTGAGTCATTTCCTTTCACCAAATCATAATAGTAAACATCATTATGGTTTTTGCCCATAAATAGATCACCCTTGCTCACTTGAGGTACCCCCATCTGTACCTCCCAGGATTCTCCCATGTTACTCATCTTCCCTTCCTCCCTCTCATTGTTCTGGTCTCTACCTCGTTCTTATTTACCTTCTTTCTCACCCTTCACTTCCATTTCTAAAAGGAATATATATATTTATGTTCCTGGCTATTCTGTCCTGTCACTGTGTGTCCAGACCACTGATCTCCATACTTTTTCAGTCATGTATCCCTCTGGGTAAAATGTTTTGAAACATACATCTTTGTGATGTACGTAAGATACAAAATAAGTTATATACCCAAACTAATGTTATGTGCATGTATATTGCATATGTGATAACTATAAACATCAATTACATATACATGAAGTAATAATATCTTCTGTGCCTGTTTATAATGTACAGAATAGAATTTAAAGGAGGATAAAAATGAAATGGAAATTCTAATATTTTTTCTGTTTTCTTTCTACATCCTTAAAATATTACCTTGCATTGAGGATTACTGGTTTAGAATTCAGTCTTTCACAACAACATCAACTGTGCATAAGCAAACACTTGGAAAATGTGTTAATTTTTAACATCTCTGGTCTGATTATAGTAGTTATAACGTGATGATAACAAATTTAGAATAGAAGCCATCTCTACTGTACATGTGACTGAAGCTGGGTGTGTTCCATCTCTTAATACAAGTGTGGGCTTAGAAGCCAGACATGGCTCTGTTTGATGCTTTGATTCAGACCTGGCTGGGCAAACTTCAAACAGTTATCGAACTTAGCTTCACTTTAATGTCTGTATTTTTGAAACACTGTTATAATTTACCCCTGTAGGTGGCATGTGGTAAAGAGGGTGCGAAATGTGTAAGGACTCTCAAATGAAAGACATTTAAATGCCAAATAATAGCAATAACTGTATGATCCTGGAAACGCAGCTCTGCACACAGCATGAGTTGTGGTTTGTAAAATACTATTTTAAACCAGTGGAAACTGAAATTTTCTATTGTAGCTGGTTTGGGTATGTTTAGTTTTGCAGGTAATGTTCATGTATTTTTTTTCCCCTTGATAAATACTATGTAGTCATTATAGAAAATTTGTAACATAACCCAATTACTTATTACCTCTTAACTTTTAGATAACTGCAGTTTACTTTTTAATGTATTTTTTATAGCCTTTTCTTCCCGTTATATAGTTAAAATGTGTTTTCTTAACATGGCCTGAACTGTATAAACAATAGCTTCAGCCAACACTACATTGTCAGCATTTTCCTATATATTATAAATTCAAATTCATTACTGTAATGGCTAAATGATATGCCATCATATAGATGTACTACAATTTATTTAACAATTTCTCTATGTCTGGGTATTGGAATTGGGGGAAATTAGAAGCAGTTATGGGTAACATTTCCATGGATATCTATATATTTAAGAATTTCTCTTTATTTCTCAATATTTTCTCAGGATAAATTCTTATGGAATTGTCAGGTCTTTTGAAAGGCTTTTGGTAACTGTTGCCAAGTTATCTTTCAATCAAGCCATTACTTGGAATAGTGTGTATAGATCACTTGGCATATAGTGGGTTTTCAATTCATGGTAGATACTATCATGAAGCCATTCCGATTGATTCCAAGGGTTTTGTGGCCAGTTTGTGGTCCTTAATGCTAGAAAGAGTGTTATGATTTCTGTTCAGAGATCAGAAAACATTTTATATCATCCTTAAAGGTCTTGGAGTTGTGTGAATTAGTTTATTGTTAAATATTGGTTAAGATTAGAATCCAATCTCAGGTGCCTCCTGGAGTGAGCACCAGCAGCGTGCCCCTTCTGCAGATTAAAACCTGTAGCTGTAGGAATTGTATGTTCTTATAACTGTCAAAACTTCCATTTTGAGCTTTGTACGTTTTTTTAAAAATATTTTTATTGATTTCAGAGAGGACGGGAGAAGGAGAGAGGTAGAAACATCAATGATGAGAATCATCGATCGGCTGCCCCCTGCATGCCCTCTACTGGGGATCAAGCCCGCAACCTGGGCATGTGCCCTTGGCCAGAATCGAACCTGGGACCCTTCAGTCCTCAGGCCAACGCTCTACCCACTGAGCCAAACCGGCTAGGGCTGAGCTTTGTACGTTTGACTTGGGTGTTACGAATGGTGGGAAGCCTCACCAGTGCCATTACTAAAACTTGTTTTGCTTTGGTGGATATTTGAAACCAGGGTCTGATGGACACTTCTATTAAGTTAGAAAATCATTCAGATTTATTTTGGGACCTAAGCTGCAAAATAATTATCTTTCTTAGACTCTAACATCTATTTTATTTTATTTTATTTTTTTTTTAATAATAATTTTTATTTCTTAAAGTATTACAAATAGTATTACATATGTCTCCTTTTTTCCCCCCCTTGACATTCCCCCGACCCCTACCCCCCGCCCCCCCCCGCCCCGTGTCTTGTGTCCATTGGTTAATCTTATAGGCATGCATATAAGTCCTTCAGTTGGTCTCTTAATCGCCCCCCCCAACCCTCCCCAGGCTTCCCACTGTAGTTTAACATTCTGTTCAATGTTGCTCTGCTTCTGTATCTACCCCTGTTCATCAGTCCATACTGGTCCCCTTTATTTGTCCCAACCTCACTGGAGTAGTCTCAACCTCACCAGGGCCGTCTGAGCCTCACCAAGGCCGTTTCAACCTCACCGGGGCCGTCCCTACCTCACGGGGGCCGTTTCAACCTCACCGGGGTCGTCCCTACCTCACGGGGGCCGTTTCAACCTCACCGGGGCCGTCCCGACTTCACCAGGGCCGTTTCAACCTCACCGGGGTTGTCCCTACCACACCGG
>NW_005871652.1:101451-120658 GCF_000147115.1 Myotis lucifugus
CTGCCTCCCCCTCCCCCTCCCCCCCCCCTTTACTGGGGACTGAGCCCACAACCAGGGCATGTGACCTGACCGGAATCTAACCCGGAACCCTTCAGTCCGCCAGGCTGACGCTCTACCCATTGAGCCAAACCAGCTAGGGCCAGTCTAGTATTTTTAGGAAGTTGGGGCCGATAGCAATATTCCATTAGTGATTATCTGGGTCTTACCTAGTACATTTTTATTGTTAGATCAGGCTTCCCTCCTTTAAAAAGAAATTATATGTCTTCTGAGGAAAGGCTGTGCTAACCGAATGGTGGAGTGGTGTACGGCATCTGTAAAATGGGTTCCCACAGAGTGAGGACTTGGTAGTGTTCCTTGCCTGGGTTCAGGGCAGGGGATGCATTGAACAGTGGACACTGGTTTGATCCTCCTGGTGAGTATAGGCCCTTAATGGTAGATGGCTTAGTAGCTGCTGTTAAGGTCACCCAGAACACTTTGGACTTATGTGTAGGAAAAGTGTGTGTGGTACCTACGAATTCCCACATGTGGGCTTTAGAGTCAGGCTGATGTGGTTCCACTCCCAGTTATCATTGATAGCTATGTAGCTTTAGGTCACTCATCTGTTTCCTGTCCATAAAATGGGACATATAGGCAGTGCCCTCGCGGTCCTGGATCTGCCTCTTGCTTCAACAGTGTTTGGACGGAACAGACCCAGGGACGCCCCTTCTTCCAGCCTCCGGCCACTCCTGCGTCTCATCCAGTCACCACCTTCAGAACCTCCTCCGGGACCAGCCAACACACCGGGTTTTTTCTACCTTAACTCCTTATTGCTGAACAACCATGAGCTCCAAATTCGTCAGAATTATTCCACCGAGGTGGAGGCTGCCGTCAATCGCCTGGCCAGCCTGCATCTGCGGGCCTCCTACACCCAGCTCTCTCTGGGCTACTATTTCAACTTTGACGATGTGGCTCTTGAGGGTGTGGGCCACTTCTTCCTCGAGTTGGAGAACAAGCGCGAGGGCGCTGAACATCTCTTAAAGTTGCAAAACAAGCGTGGCCGCCGCATTCTCTTCCAGGACGTGCTGAAGCCTCCCAAGATGAGTGGGCAAAACTCAGGACGCCATGGAAGCCGCCCTGGCCTTGGAGAAGAACCTGAACCAGGCCCTTTTGGAGCTGCATGCCTTGGGTTCTACCCGTGCAGACCCTCATCTCTGTGACTTCCTGGAGAACCACTTCCTGGATGAGAAGGTGAAACTCATCAAGAAGATGGGCGACACCTGACTCACCTCTGCAGGCTGCCGCCCCCCAGGCTGGGCTGGGCGAGTATCTCTTCGAAAGGCTCCCCCTCAAGCACGACCAGGAGCCTTTGGAGCCCAGAGGCCTTTCAGAGGCCCCTCTGCATCCCCCTGGTGTCTCTGGCTTTTACCTGAGCCTCTTCCTGAAACTACTAGTCATTCTTTTAAACACCCTGAAGCCCTCTCCCATGCATTGGACCAAATGAAACAATAAAGCTATTTGCAGGGAAAAAAATAAAGGGACAAATAATGCCTGCTTCTTAAGGTGATTATGAGACTTAAATGAGAGGATATGAGGATTAAGTGGGAGACTAAGAACCTGGTGTGATGCTGGCTCTTCGTGGAAGTTCTCAGTGGTAGCTGTCTGTCTACGGTTTTAATAGGCTTTTCATGTGTCATTTCCAGCCTGAAGAGAACTCGTGATCCTGTGGATGGGAGCATTCTGACTCTCCTGGTTTTGATTTCTTGTAGATAATTAAATGCTCTCTTACAAGTAAGTTAGAATATGTCGACTGATTGTTTATCTCTAAATATACTGATTGTTGAACTTGTGAACCTGGAAAATTAAGAAGTAAGCCTTGGACCCACTGGTACCTTCATTGTGGTGGCTTCATAATGTTGACACCTCGTGAGCTTCTGCATGGCATTACTCTTGGCACACCCCTTCTTTCTTGCTGTACACTTCAACCTGGGACACTGGTCATTTCAGACTTATGGTGCTTTTTTCAAGCAATCCTACAAGTTATAGAATGACTCTTGGGTTGTATTGCAAACAATCTGTGTTGATTCTGGTGTGCTTTTTATTGTGAGATATACACTTAAATAAGGGAGTGTGAATAGGTTGATGGTGACAGTTGCAATCTGTTGTAACATGTTTTAAGTTTGCAAGTGAGGGAACTAACAATACTTTCTAGTCATGTATAAAACGTATAAAGTACTAGAGGCTGGATGCACGAAATTCATGCAAGGCGGCGGGTGGTGTTCCCTCAGCCCAGCCTGCACCCTCTCCAATCTGGGACCGTTGGCTCCTAACTGCTCACCTGCCTGTCTGATCGCCCCTTACTGCCCCCACCCCCACCCCCCACCCCACACAGCCTGCTGTTCAGTCGTTTGGTCGTCCCTCACTAACCCTCCCTGCCAGCCTGGTTGCCCCATGCAGCCTTCTATTCGGTTGTTACTGTGACGGCATCCTGGATAATTTGCATATTCCTCTATTATTAGTGTAGGTAATTGGACCTATAAACTCTGCAAATCAATGTTTTGCTCATCCCCAGAACTTTTTTACATTGGAGGGAACTACATTCAGTTTCCTGTTAGTTCTGTTCCTCATTTCAGTGTAAATTCTGAGAGCAGATATGACAGATCATATTTCTCCTGTTTAAATCCTGGGTGTTTCAGGTTCTGTGTCAGGCAATCTTAGCTATACGAGCTATGAGGACATGTGAGGAAACACTGTAAAATGGGAGTGTAGCAGAGAGGCCTGGAAGAGACAACTGTAATGATGATCTAGCCCAGGGGTGGGCAAACTTTTTGACTTGAGGGCCACAATGGGTTCTTAAACTGGACCGGAGGGCCGGAACAAAAGCATGGATGGAGTGTTTGTGTGAACTAATATAAATTCAAAGTAAACATCATTACATAAATGGGTACGGTCTTTTTTTTTTTTTTAGTTTTATTCATTTCAAACGGGCCGGATCCGGCAGGCCGTAGTTTGCCCACGGCTGATTCTAGCCCCACTGCTTGCCTAACAAATGAGAAGTTCGATGCCTGGACCAGCTGAGTGACAGGCCCCTGTCAGAGCCAGGACAGGACTGAAGCCTCACTTTGCATGTGGCCTGTGAAAAGCGAATTGTTAGGAAGAAACCCTTTCAAAGTTTGAATGTCCCTCTGGAGTATAATGATGCAGGGAGGTTTTATGTTACTTCATGGTAAAATTATAGCTTGCTGTCTGTGTGTTCCTGTTCCTTCCAGAGCACATTGTTTCACCTATTTTTATGCTCCCAAGCTTTCTTCAGTGTTTGATTGCACATCATCAAAATATATCGTTTTCATTTTATTTATTGATTTTTAGAGGGAGGGAGGGAGGAAGATAGGACGATTGATTTGTTGTTCTGCTTATTTATTCATTGGTTGATTCTTGTGTGTGCCCTGACTGGGGATTGAACCAGAAACCTTGATATATCTGGACAATGCTTTAACCAACTGAGCTACCCAGCCAAGGCCCATAAAAATAGTTTTATTAGTAGTACATCCCTGTTCCTTTTTTCCACCTGTGTTTAATCATTCTTTTTGGAATGTCTTCCACTTTTATCTTCCACTCATAAACATGAGTGATAAAACCTTGGGGATATTAAAAGGCGGGGGGAGGGGGAGAATGCAGGAAGGTTGGTGTTTGGGAACCTTTTAGACTTGCTAGTGTGCAAGATCATTTTAAAAATGGACATTGGGTCCTGGCCATGTGGCTCAGTTGGTTGGAGCATCCTGTAAACCTGAAGGTTGCGGGTTCAATTCCCAATCAGGGCACCTACCTGCCTAGGTTGCGGGCCCGATCCCCAGTCGGGGCGTGTACGAGAGGCAACTAATTAATGTTTCTCTCTTTCCTTCCCTTCCTCTCTCTAAAATCAATGAACATATCCTTGGGTAAGGATTAAAAAATAAATAAATAATGGACATATTGGGATGTAATGTTCAGTGTGTTAACTAAAGGTAATACTATGTCATATATTTGAAAGTTACTAAGATAGTAAATTTTAAAATTTATCACGGGAAAAAAAATTGTAACTATGTGAGGTGATGGATGGTTAATTTATTGTGATCATTTCGCAAAATACACATATCAAACCATGGTGTATATCTAAAAATAATACCGGTTTTTATGTCAGTTCCATCTCACTAAAACGGGGGGGAGGGGATATGCACGCATTATTTAATAGTATTGTAGTTTGCATACCGAGAGTAAAATCATTCCCATTTCCCTCTCTGCTCAAAGTGAAATCTGAGGTTATTATATCCCACTACTTCCCATAGACTCATTTGTCCTTTTATTCACAAAATAGTTGGGCATTATTTATCCTGACAGGACCTCCTTCTGGGCAGTTGGGATATGGCAAAGCAAAGCCAGGTCATTGTCCCTCCAGTAGTTTACATTTTAGTGGGAGCAGGAGTACAAAAAAGAAATAAATATGTGTGTAGGTGAAGGTGATGAGAAAAGGTCTCTGAAAAGGTAATGTTTGAGAAACCAAGATGGCGGCATAGGTAAACACCAGAAATTGCTGCCTCCCACAACAACTTCAAAAATACAACGAAAAGACAAAACGGACATCATCCAGAACTACAGGAAGGCTGGCTGAGTGGAAATTCTACAACTAGAAGGAAAGAGAAAAGCACACTGAGACTCAGAGGAGGTGCGGAAGTAAAGTGCAGAGGTACGGAGGCTCGAGTGCGCGCGGAAAGGGGCGGGCACCTGAGGACTCGGCTTTTTGAATCAGGAGGGAGTCACAAGCTCCTGAATGCTCTGAACTCCAGTTCCGGGAAGTCTCTGGGGACCCTAGGGCTCATACGGGCAGAAACTGGACTGTCTGGCAGCAGGCAGAACTCGGAACTTGAGGGCGGCTTTCCCTCAGAGGTGCTTGCAGCAATTACCGGGACAATGAGACGCGCGGCCCCTTAGCGCAAGGTGAGGATCAGCCATAGCTGCTTGCTCCTCCCTTTGATTCCCTGAGACCCCGCCCCACCCAGGCTGCAGCAGAAGCTTTTGCATATGAATGCCCTGGCCCTTTGCAATCTGAAAAGTACCTAACAAACTGCAGCTGGGCCAGACAGACCCAGAACTTCCAAGAGAAGACCCAAGGCCCCACAGCAGCTTGCATTGCTTCACAGCTGGGCCTCATCTGGGCACCTCCAAACCCCCCAAAAAAGGAAGGGGAATCTGCAGATCTCTTCGTAGCTCCTGCTGGGTAGCCTTAGGCAGAGGCTAAAATAGCACCTCCTTAGAACCAAGAGCCAGTGTACCCAGTGGTCAGAGTGGGACCATCCAGATTACAACTCCTCAGATCCATAAGGAACACACTCAGGGGGCAGACTCAGTGAGCACCAAAGCCCTACTGAAGCAAGTCTTGCCCCAGAAGGGTGTCTTCAGCACAGAAGTTCTCCAACTGCAAACACAGCTGATTCTCACAGCCAATGGGCCTGGAGGTCAATTCCTCCCATTGATACCAACAACATTCAAGGCTTAACTACAACAAGACTGTGCACAAAGCCCACAAGGGGGTGTACCAAGAGTGTCCACCTCAGGTAATTGGGGAGGCTGAGTCACTGGGCCCTATAGGATACCTAGCACACAAAGCCACTCTACCAACAAAGGGACGCATAAAAAATGCCGAGACAAAGAAACAGGTCACAAATGACAGAAATGGAGGAAAGCAAACGACTGGATATAGAGTTCAAAACCACACTTTTAAGGTTTTTCAAGAATTTTATGGAAACCGCCGATAAATTTAGTGAGACCTTGGAGGATATGAAAAAAGACCAACTAGAAATTAAGCATACACTGACTGAAATAAAGAATAATATACAGAGATCCAACAGCAGAGAAGAGGATCCCAAGAATCAAGTCAAAGATTTGAAATATGAAGAAACAAAAAATACCCAACCGGAAAAGCAAAAAGAATCCAAAAATATGAAGATAGTGTAAGGAGCCTCTGGGACAACTTCAATCGTACCAACATCAGAATTAAAGGGGTGCCAGAAGAAGAGAGAGGGCAAGATATTGAAAACCTATTTGAAGAAATAATGACAGAAAACTTCCCCTACCTGGTGAAAGAAGTAGACTTACAAGTCCAGGAAGCTCAGAGAACCCCAAACAAAAGGAATCCAAAGAGGACCACACCAAGACACATAATTAAAATGCCAAGAGCAAAAGACAAAGAGAGAATCTTAAAAGCAGCAAGAGAAAAGAAACTCAGTTACCTACAAGGGAGTACCCATCAACTGTCAGCTGATTTCTCAACAGAAACTATGCAGGCTAGAAGAGAGTGGCAAGAAATATTCAAAGTGATGAATAGCAAGAACCTACAACCAAGATTACTTTATCCAGCAAAGCTATCATTCAGAATAGAAGGTCAGATAAAGAGCTTCACAGATAAGAAAAAGCTAAAGAAGTTCACCACCACTAAACCAGTATTAGACGAAATGCTGAAAGGTATCCTTTAAGAAGAGGAAGAAGAAAAAGGTAAAGATACAAATTATGAACAACAAACATGCATCTATCAACAAGTGAATCTAAGAATCAAGTGAATAAAAAATCTGATGAACAGAGTAAACTGGTGAATATAATAGAACCAGGGGCATGGAAAGGGAGTGGACTGACAATTCTTGGGGCGAAAGGGGTGTGGGGGTGCAGGAAGAGACTGGACAAAAATCGGTACACCTATGGATGAGGACAGTGGGAGGGGTAAGGGCAGAGGGGGGGGTGGGAACTGGGTGGAGGAGAGCTATGGGGAGAAAAAAGAGGAACACCTGTAATAATCTGAACAATGAAGATTTAATTTAAAAAAAAGAAGAAAGAAAAGAAAAGGTAATGTTTGATGAGAGATCTAAAAATGATGGGAAAAAACATTCCTCAGGTAGCGAGAAAGCAAGTGGAACGGCCTTGAGAGGAAATCGTTACTTGAGAAACAGCAATCGTGGTGTGAGATCAGGTCAGAGGGAGCCTAGAGGTGGTGAGAAGGACTGGCTTTATTCTAGGTGTGATGGGAAACCGTTGGAGGGTTGTGCAGGAAGTGACACTATCTGATGAAGAGGAAACCTGGTCTCCCTTGCTCCGTGGTACTTCTCCGTGCTTTGTACTGTGACATCTTTTCTGGTTGTAGATTGTCCATGCTGAAAGACCTCTCACAGACAACCACAGGTCTCTGGCTTCTTACGGCTTGAAAGATGGAGATGTCGTGATTTTACGACAGAAGGAGAATGTGGACCCTCGACCTTCACAGTTTCCAAGTAAGACATCTCGGAATGGGTTAGCATCCCCGACACAAGCATGAGTCGGTAGCATAGGGTAGTGATCAGAGTTTTGGATTCGCTTTTGATTCAGACTACTAGGGTGCAGATCCTGACTCTGCCCCTTGAACTCAACTCCCAGAGTTGATGTGAGAATAATGCTTGTAGAACCTTCAGCACATAGCAAGCCCTCAATGTTAGCTTCTGTCGTTATCAATGATAATTTTGTCCTTGGGAAGGACTTGGAGAGGCTCCACATGCCTGATTGCTGACTGACATGCTGCGTTGTGTCTGAGGTTCAGTAGCAGGTCTTTGCAGTCAGCCAGGTACTCACGTGATCTAACTCGGATGTAAGGGAAGAGATTCCTCTTTACAATTTATTACCATTAACAGATGAAACTCTGATTTTATTTATTTATTTATTTATTTATTTATTTAGAGGAAGGGAGAGAGAAAGGGGGAGAAACATCAATCGGTTGTCTCCCAGATATGCCCTGACCAGGAATCAAACCCACCACCTTTTGGTGCATGGGAAGGTGTTCCAACCAACTGAGCCACACTAGCCAGAGCCGAAACTCTGATTTTCAATTATGTCTTCCAAGTTACATAGCTAATAAGGGAAGGCATAGGAATTAAGACTCGGTGCTTTTCTATTATACTGAACTTTATGAATAGTAAGCAGCTAAACCACTAACTTCTGGTTCTTTCTCACCGCCTCCATTAATCATGTAAAAAGAAGAAAGGATTCTTTATCTTAGGTGTTCCACCCTGGGTAGGTGTTTATAATTTTGAATCTGTGCATTGAATTTAAGAGGTTTCTGTGTCCCTGAAATAAGAAGCAGAATTGTGAGGGTGTGGGCATTTCATGGGGACAGGGCTCATAACTTGCTTAAGGTACTCAAAGGGGTTTTTGATCTACCAAAGTTTTTTACAAGGTTCTGATGTGGAACTACTTGATGAGATGTATGAGTTTTTCTCCACTCCCTATCATATCCTGATAGGCTTCTTTAAACAGTGTTTATTCTCCAGGTCACTTGGTTTTAAAATTGATGGTAACAACTGATAGGTGTCCAGGCGATGCCAGTCTCTGGCTTAGAGCACAGTGCTTCCATTCAGCCTGGAACTGGGCTAGAAGAGATCACTGGCAGGGTTCCTCCCGGATTTGGATCACATTACTCCCTGGGGCTGGTGGTAAACTTCAGAAAGAGTAGTGGCTCCAATATGCCAGTCATTGAAAACCAAATCTTCCTTTGAATAAGTTGGTGAGATCGTTAGTTCTGGAAACGTAGCTGGTTTTTTCTGGACTGCCCTATATGGACAAGAGAGCCACTAGGTGAGGGAGAGAATGCGATCTGGTCTACAAGGTAAACAAGTTTTTCAAAATTTTTCTAAAGTGAACAGATTCTCCAGATAAGTGTAACAGGGTTGGAGGTAAAATTTCTCAACCCACAAAGAAGGCCCGCCCATATGTGTTCTGCTAATTGGTATAGTTTCCCTCACAAAGATCATGCCATTCACTTCACCTTTTCATTGGTTGGAAGTTGGTACACATACACTACTAACTGCCAGCTGAGGTCTAGTTGAAGAAAGTGACTGGTTGGACCCATGCTAAGAGACACAAACCTTATGCCCAAGTTTAAGCATTTCCTCCTATTTGAGGTCCAAAAGGCTTCAGGATAGCCCCAGGCTTGGGACAAGTGTGACCATCATCTGCATGTTGTGATTGGAGAAATGTGGATTTATTCAGTCCTCGCCCCTCATTCTGGCTCTACTTCTCTTTTCTTCTTCCTTTTAAAAAATAAAAGTTTTTAAGTAATAGTTTTATTGAGATCATTCACATACCACACAATTCTCTCATTTGGAGGATACAATGCGATGATTTTTAATATATTGAGAGTTGTGCAACCATCACTACAATCAGTTATAGCACATTCATCACTTTAAAAAGGAACCCTGTAATTCTTCATCTTCCCTCAAGCCTCCCAGCCCTGGCAACCATTGGTCCACTGTCTCTGTGTATTTTCCTATTCTGGATATTCCATATAAATAGAATCATACAATATTTGGGTCCTTTGTGTAAGGCTCCCTTTCTTTTTACTTTTAGTTTAATAAGTCAGCTCAGCCTGGAGTGTAGGGCCTGTTATGTCTGTTAGTGTACTCAGCACTGGAACCTGTGCATGTTATTTTTCTTCTGTTTTTCTCTCTTGTGAAATGATTACACCTGCGAGTTCCCCAGGGCTATCGGTAGAGTTGCAGTGAGGCACAGATGGACAAAGACCTACTATGTACAACACAGGCTTGTAGGATTTAACATCGGTCATTTGTGCTGTGCGCTTGATATGTATAGTATTCTTTACCAGGGTGTCAGGATCCTCAGAGCATATTTCAAAGCAGACCACGGTTCTCCTTAAGAACGACATCAATTTTTGTAGTTACATTTAAGACTAGGTTTACTTTTTTAAAAAACAAAAACATCTATTGTATGATATTTTATAAGCCCAAAATTTGGGGTTACTACCATAGTCTCCCCCCTCTCCTTGTATTTTTCCTGCCTGTTCACTCTCAGGCTGCAGTCTTTATATTCAAAGTCAACATGAGAAACTGGAGCAAGGGAGGGGCCATAGTATATCTGCGATCACCACTTACTATGTTATATACCGTGTATGAGCACATGTTCTGTTTCCGTCAGATGCTTGTTTTCACGGATCATCTAAAGTAAACAATCACTTTTCCTCAACAGACTTACCCCGAATAGACTTTCGCAGTATATCTGTGCCTGGCACCTCGAGCTCCCGGCAGCGGCAGCCACCCGGAGCACAGCAGTCCCACTCATCTCCCGGAGAACTAGCTTTATCTCCGCAGGGCTTGGACAATCCAGCCTTGCTCCGAGACATGTTGCTGGCCAACCCCCATGAGCTGTCCTTGCTGAAGGAACGCAACCCGCCCCTGGCAGATGCTCTGCTCAGTGGAGATCTCGGTAAGTTAATCTAAAAGACTGCCAAGTTTACCTGAGGTGAAGTAGTGTATCATAGCAGGTGGGGAGAATGGGATACAACTACTGTGTTCAGCCCACTATGGCACATGAGTTATTGAACATATCAGTTAGTCTATGAGAAGTAAGTTAGTGCTAATGTTGAAGGCTGAGTTAATGACAGTAGTGACAAAATTTTAGGGGCTGCATAGAGTCCTAAAGTCCAGCTAAACCAGCCCCCTTCCACTCTTTTTTCCCTATTATTTCAGTATTTCAGCAGCACATAATCCAGGTACTGAAATTTTACCTGTTTAGTTAGACCTTCCATTAAAGAAGAGCGCCAATAAGCCTTTTGATGCTTGTTAGTTACAGGAAACAGGTCTGAGGCCTTCGGCTGTGTGGCAGATTGAACCCCCTTACTCTCATCCACGCCAAGTTTAATGAAGGGGTTGTTACCTGCAGCAGTCTATTTGGAGCTGTACTTGAGCCATTCTTTCATTTCACAGAACATTTATTTTTAGTCCTCTTTATGAGTCAAGTTTTCTCTGTAAATTTCTCCCATTTTACGAAACTGTTCTGATTAAATTTTAAAACATAACAGATACTTAACAACTCATTTCTTAACCATTTTGTAAATTGAAGTAATACTTACCTACAGAGAAATTCACAGAATTTTTGTATACAGTTCGAGTTTTGGCTGACTCATATATCCACCACCCCAATCAAGAACTAGAACATTTCTTTCCAGAAAATTCCATTATGTTCTCTTTCATTCAGTTTCCTCCCCTTATAGGCTACCAATATTCTGATAATCATTATAAATTAGTTTTGCCTATATTTGATCCTCATGTAAATGGAATCATACAGTATGTCCTTTCATGTCAGGCTTCTTTCACTCAACTTAATAATTATAGATTCATCTATATCGTGAGTATTAGTTCATATGACCAGTATCTTGGTTCCTTTAATTTCTTATGCAGCATATTTGTCAAAGACCATGATGATGGCACATTTAAGTTTACACATTTAAATGCACCCCGATTCAAGAAATAGCAAAATAAAGGTGATTTTTGTAATGTATCTTATACTAAGCAATCTTTCCTCTTTACTAATATTCCTGTCTGTTACCCATCAGGTAATGTAGATAGGCTAACAGTAGTTTGCATTTAATTTGTCTGCTTTAAGGCAGATTGTTATAAAGGAAATGAAACCAGAAGAGGAAAGGGGGTTTGTAGCGCTCTATTTTATTTCTAGCCAAAAGAATGATAAGGGCAGTGGGGAGGGGACAAGTGGGGTCCTTTATAGCATTTTCCAGATTTAAATTGAAAAGTCCTTCTCTCTGAGTAGAGATGATGTGATGGGTAACTTCTTACAAGACTAAATGATTTTTCCAAATATTTTATTTCTTTACACTGAATTTAGGTGAAGAAATAGTCTTGCCTCAGAGAATAGAAAGTAAATGTAATTGCTCATTTATTTTTAGGCATCTTGTAGAATTCTGCACCTGAAACATGTACAATTTTGTTAACCAGTATCATCCCAATACATTCATTAAAAAGGGGGGGAAAGGAGTCAAACAAAAAATGATTTTTTAGGCATCTTTTCTGCATCTCTTATAGTCATATTTTGAGTAATTGTCTGATGTGGGAAAGTACTAGTAAGGAATGAAAATCTAGTGGTACTTAAGATTTTCCTCCTTTTGTAGAGAAATTTACTAGGGTCCTGGTGGAGCAGCAGCAGGACCGAGCCCGGAGAGAGCAAGAAAGGATTCGTCTCTTTTCTGCTGACCCTTTTGATCTTGAAGCTCAGGCAAAAATAGAAGAAGATATAAGGTAATGATGCCTTCACCTAAACAGCAAGAGTTAGAGAATGGAGACTTCCCAAACTACAGGCTGTCTTGTATTGGTTGGGCATCTGCTTTGAGGTAGATTCCTTATTTTGCACCCAAGATAGTAACTTCAGTCCTTTCCTTCATTCTAACGCCCATTTTCCTCACATTTTGATTCAACATTACAAAGGTACCCATACAAATGACTTTTCTCCTCTAAAATGTTAGTAAAGACTCCCTGACTAGCCCAGTGTGTCATCAAAGCAACTGCAGGTAGATGACCCCAGGATTCCATGATGTAGTTCCCACCTGAGGCTGCATTAAAATCTTGTTGGAATCTTTTAAAAATGCACATGCTTGGGCTCCACTCCTAAAACAGGTACAATAATGCTAATGCCAACCTTGATCACATGACCAACCACAAGCCAGATGATGTTCAGTCACTCCCTTTGAAGTCAAAATTTCAGCTGCTACCCCTCAACACCACCACCCACATCTCAGTTTTTGTGCCTCATTGTAATGGTTTTTGGTATAAATATGAAGACCATAACTGCACCAGTACTACTTTTAGGGGCTTTGTCATCATCTTTGGTCATTTACATGATGCCTAAGTTGGTCATTATATTATACTGTCAGCTTGGAAGTTAGATAATGGTTTTCTTTCTTATTTCTCTGATTGCATTTGAAATCAAAGAAATGTACATTGTACACAAGAATCACATGACAGCCCTAAGCCATTTGTGTCCTTATTAAGTGTTCCTATTAATTATATCAGAATTCATGAATATCTTTGAGAAACATCTCACTCGTTAAATCTACTCAGAGAAATAGGAAGATGTTTGTGTTCTCGGAACTAGACTGCATCACAACTATAAGGGAACCTTATATAATTCTCAAGAATATGTTCAACCCAGGAAGCAGGAGGTGTGGGAGGGAGTGTGGTGAGGCATCATAGCTAAACCATGGCACTGAGCTATTGGAAGAGCAGAAGTGAAATGAGGCATATCCATGTGGCTCGTGTTTCCTCCCAGGGCGGGGTAAAGGAAATGGGGAATGCATACATTCTTTCCAAGGAGAAAACCTAGTACCTGTAACGAACCTACATACAGAGCCCAGAATAGCCAAAGGAACTGGCATGGTCTCAGAGGGTTTTTGGAGGCACTGCAGTGTCAGGAGTGCATAGTGCACAACTAATTTTAGGCTATTTCTAAATTTAATAATACGGCACACGAGAAAGCTGTAATTATTGAATGCCTATTAATGTTTTATGCTTCACCAGTGATTGTACAGGGAATGTCTACACTAAGGTATAATAGCTTGCATGTTTGCCTAACTCAGTGGTTCTCAACCTTGGCCGCACATTAGAATCACCTGGAAATCTTTTTAAAATCCTGATGTCTGGGCCTCATCCTCCGGAAATTTCTTTGTTATGGGGTGAGGCCACAGCATTAGTAACAAAGAAACAGAATTTCCGGAGGATGAGGCCCAGACATCAGGATTTTAAAAAGATTTGTAGGTGATTCTAATGTGCGGCCAAGGCTCAGAACCACTGGCCTAAGTTAAAGGAGTGTGCCTTCGGTTTTCTGAGAAGTTTAATATTCCAATAGAGAATGGCTGATAAAACTATCAGTTCAGTTGAGCTAAAGTGTTACTACAGAAAGGACAGTTTAGAGCAGGGGTCAGTACACTTTACCCATTATGGCCAAATAGTAAATAGTTGAGGCATTGCAGGCCACACTATCTGTATGGCGGGTGCTCAGTTCTGCCAGGGCGGTAAGGTACAGCCAGAGATAATGCCGGGATGTAAATGAACTGGGCTGTAGTTTTCTAATGCCTGGTTTACAGTGTGACTTGTCCAAACCTTGGACCTTGTTTTGTTACTGTCTTCAAGTAAGTGGCCTAGCCCCTGCCCTAGTTTCCATTAATGTTGGTCCTATTTGGTTATTTTTTTTAAAGGAGGTTGGGAATGGAGGAGACATGAGATGCTAGAGTAAGCTGGAACTCCCTTTTATGTGCTTTTCTCGTGTAAGAATTAGAATGTTCAATTTTAGAAGAAATTATTTGATGACCAGGTGAACAGTGATTTATATGTGTGTATAGTTTTCTAAGTGATAGGTGGGTAGAAGGTTATTTTTTGAGTTTTTTTAACATCCGCTCTTATGTTGGCATCATATAATGATGCTTTCCACCTCTCAGCAGTCCTGTAATAGGAATGAATTATCCTCATTTTGCGGATTAGAAAACCCAGTCTTAGAGATTAAGCAGCAGATGCAACAACAAGCAGTTAAGACATCGGTATTGTATTTGCAAACAATTTTTTAATGCCCTGGACATAGCAAATGTACCCATATACCCAGTAAGTCCTCAGTTAAAATTGGAGCACTCATGAAATTTTAACATTCTGTAGGATAAAAAGGGTTGTGACCCTTATTCTCCAGAAGTTTCTTTTCCTGTTTCTGAGCTTGTAAAGGGAACAAACTAGTCATTTTACATGAGGGTAATTTCTTTGCCTTTAATTTTCTGCTGTGTATCTCACTGCCTCCTACTAAATCACAGACTGCAGGGTAGAGTACCAATTTCCATTTTAATGACTCGGCTGCTATAGCTGGGACAAAAGATACGCACAGATCTGTTTTAATATCGTGACTTTGAGACAGATCTCTCTTCATGGAAGTAATGCTCTTAGTGTCCCTGGTTTTGGTTTGTTACAGGCAACAGAACATTGAGGAAAACATGACCATAGCTATGGAGGAGGCTCCGGAAAGTTTTGGCCAAGTAGTGATGCTTTATATTAACTGCAAAGTGAATGGACATCCTGTGAAAGCCTTTGTTGACTCAGGTGACGTCTCCGTCCTTTGTATCTTTGTCTCTCCAGCGAACATTCTGACCTGACACAGGAAGAAGGAGAGACCCTGGTGTCCTTAAAGATGGCATTTGTCCTGTGGACTGCTCGCCAGCAAACCTGGGGGTTGTTTCACTTCCCATCTTTTCTTGTTTGTGATAGGCTTGTTTTTTTAATCATTTCTTCACCAGTTTTGTCTTTTCGGTGTCTCCTTTATCTTCCTGTGCCCCTTATTTGGCATACTGAATTCTAGGGTACCTCTAAGGAATTGGGGAACCATTTGGTTTAGGATAAGAATCTAATAAAGAAGGAGCTGTGTAGCCCTAGCCAATTTGGCTCAGTGGATAGAGCGTCAGCCTGGGGACTGAAGGGTCCCGGGTTTGATTCTGGCCAAGGGCACATGCCCAGGTTGCAGGCTCGATCCCCAGTAGGGGGCGTGCAAGAGGCAGCTGAGCAATGATTCTCATCATTGATGTTTCTATCTCTTCCTCTCCCTTCCTCTCTGAAATCAATAAAGAAATTTTTTTTTTTTTAAAGGAGCTATGTAGTGTAGGTCAAACCAGTATTTCTGCCTCATCTGTGTGCCAGGAGCACTGAGGAGTGTAGGATACAGGGCATGGTTCTTGACCTGAAAGAAGAAAGAACGGCCAGGAAAGGAGGCAGGGAGTTTTGCACTTGAAGATTCAGATAATCCCTGTACTAACTGTCACCTTATCTCTTAGTAACAGCTCTTTGCTTTTTTAGTGAGACCACATGTGGGTGTGACAACGGTCTTCCCGGTATGACTTCCTAGAGTACTAAAAGCTCCTGCTCAAGTTAACTTTTCCTCCATTTGTTTTGTTTTTTGTTTTTTAATATATATATTTTTACTGATTTCAGAGAGGAAGGGAGAAAAAAGAGAGAGAGAAACATCAATGATGAGAGAGAGCCACCAATTGGCTGCCTTCTGCACACCCCACACTGGGGATTGAGCCCGTAACCTGGGCATGTGCCCTGACCGGGAATTGAACCGTGACCCCCTGGTTCACAGGTCGACGCTCCAACACTGAGCCACGCCGGCCAGGCATTTTTCCTCCATTTGTTCATCCACAAGTACTTGAGAACATGCTAGGTTTCAACTATTGGAAAGAGCTTATACTGAGATGCATACATTCCTGGGAGAAGTAAACTGCTGATTATTCAAGTTTTAAAATGTCTGTTGAATGCTATGTACAGGGCCTTGTGCTGAGTGCTCAGGGGGCAAGACTTACTAACTGGTGCTTCACAGTAACAAATACCTATAGGAGACCCTAATCTGACACTAGTATTTATTGAGCCCTTTCTGTATGGTAAGCACCATGCTCATTCATGCTAAATTACCTAAGGTGCTTAATATATATTAGTTTATTCACTTTTACTTAATCCTCAGCATGTCCCCCAAGAACTGCGTTCTGTTACCCCTATTTTCTAGGAGAGGAAACTTAGACATAGAGAGGGGAAGTCATTCTTCCAGGTGTCCAGAGTTCACGAGCAGTAGATCTTGGATCCAGCCCCTGGTCGGTTTGGTGCCAGGACTCAAGCACTGTGCAAAAATCAGGTGCATGTTGGATGAATATAGAAACCACATTCTCACTGACGGATGCTTCACCTCAGGTGTGGCTTCAAAAGAGAGGCCATTTGAACTGAGCTATCTCCATGGGCAGAGGAGTGGGGCTTGGAGCTGAGGCTTGAAAAGAGGCAGGAGCGCGGTAAAAGGGACCCTTCCCATCCTGGGATTGCTTCCTGTACATCAGTAACTAGCTTTTGTGGAGTAAAATGGGGAGGAAGGAGGAAGGTAAATGAAAATCACCTTCCCAAACTCCCTTTTTTTCATTATTTCTGGGCCTTCTTAAATCTAACCTTCTTCAGATGCCAAGACCTTCCAGTGCCTGTGTAGTGTAAGAAGCCTTAATGAGCAACATGAACAGAAAATGTTGGGATTGAGTTTGAGGAGACATCGTGAGGGAAAGGACAGTCAGTGGGGAGGAGGTGGGCCGTGAACTGGGCTTAAAGCATAAGCACAATTAGAAAGTGGAAGCAGGGAAGGGGCACTCTCCGGGCGGGTCAAAGTGAGTAACAGGCAAAGGGAACACATTCCCCCCGGTCAAGTACAAGGTGTAAGGGCATTTGGAATATAAGTCTGTCGTCTGAGTCTGCTTGGGCTGCCATAACCGAATACCATAAACTGGGTGGCTTACAAACAACACAGATTTATTTCTCATCGTTCTGGAGGCTGGGAAGTCCAAGATCAAGGCGCTGGAGGGTTGGTGTCTGGTTCCTAGTCCATAGATGGCAGTCTTCTCCCTGGGTCCTCACGTGGTGGAAGTGGTGAGGGTCACGAATCCTATTCAAGAGGCCTCCACTCTAATGATCTAATCACCCCCAAAGGCCCTGCCTCTTTCTATCATTGCATCGGGGATTAGGTTTCAACATGAAACGTTCAATCTACAGCAGCTGGAAAAGGTTTGGCCCGGATGGGGGGTGGTGGTGGGTTCTGAGGCTGGATGTGGTTTGAAGTTGGTCTTAGAAGGAATAGTAGCCATTGAGGATCTTTGAGCAGATACATTGTGAGTGGAAGAAGGTGATAGATAGGAAGGCAGGCAGTGTGACAGATCTGGAGAATTCTGTGCCACTCAGGGTCAACTAGCTCCTTGCTTTAAGTTATACATCCACAGTGGTTTGGAAAGCAGAGATTTCATCCACTAGCAAGGGGGATGTAGTGTGAGCTACACTCACACTGCTGTGGTTGGAAGAAGGAGCGTCAGAAATAGCAGAAATTGCACAGAACTTATTAACAGGATTGGACCAGAGTTTGAAAGTGGGGAAAGGCTAAAAGGAGTCAAAAGTGAACAATGCCTAAGTTTTATTATTGCACGAAAACAATTCAGTTGGCAGGAAGAGAAATCCAAAGTGAGAATTATTTGGGGAGAAACAGTTTTATACCTATTGGCTTTGAAATAGAAGTGTCTGACACAGGAGTGGGAGCTCGTCGTGGGAGAAGTTAGCACTGTAGATAAAGATTAGGAGAGTGTCTTCCTCCAGGCCAACTCCAGCTGTGGCTGAGTACATGTCACTGCAGGAGAAAAGTCCCTCGCTGCCCGCTTCCTGAGAGGGAAGAGGGTCTGACTGTTGGAGCAGACAGTAGGGAGTTCAGGTCCAGTTTTTTGAGAGACTATGATGTATTTTTTAACTGGTCAATTAGAGTGCCCCAAAATTTGGAGTGACAACAACTTGGCGCGATGTTTAGAGGTGCTTTGTGCAACGCATCTGAATGTAAAGTAGTACTTGGTGAGCATTTCTGTGTGTAGTCATTTTGACTTTTTGGAAGTCCTTTCAGGTTATTTTGCTTCCTGTTGGTAAAGTTTTTAAGTATCATTTAATAATTACATTTAAACAAAATATTCTTTCTCTCAATGTCAAGTTTCTACACTGTTTCAGATTCCACTGTGGCACTGAAAGTGAACTAAGCCTGGCAGGAAACCGCTCGGTAGGAACAATGTTGCACAGATAAAAGCCTTGGGTAGCCCTGAAGGGGCTGATTCAGTTGCACATCAGGCACATGTCCCTGTGGCAGGCTTGATCCCCAGAATGGGGTGTGCAGAAGGCAGACGATTGATGGTTCTCTCTCATTGATGTTTCTCTCTTCCTCTCTCTAAAATCAACTAAAGAAATAGTTAAAAAAGAGAAAAGGCCTGGGGTATACTTGCTTTGCCTTGTTCTTAGTGCTGCATTTTTAATCTTAACACAAATGTGGGTTTTGTCTTTATTATCTGATATTTCCCTCCACCTGCAGGTGCCCAGATGACTATTATGAGTCAAGCTTGTGCGGAAAGGTGTAACATAATGAGGCTGGTGGATCGTCGGTGGGCAGGGATCGCCAAAGGAGTGGGCACCCAGAAGATTATTGGAAGGGTGCACCTAGGTGAGTGGAGGCACTGGGAGGCTTGGTAGAGTAGTGGATTTAAAAACTTCTCTCTTGGACAGGTACATCTGATCCAGCAAGCCTTAGAGAAATGTAAGCTCTATATCGAAGTCATATACATGTGCATATTAGCTGGTGGCAAGAAGAATATCAGTCCCCTATGTACTTCTGTTTTCTACTCCTGACAGATAATTCCTTTCAACTATTTTAGCAGACTTCTATTGGTGCTTGCCTCCACATTTCTAAATAACATGTTTATAGTGCTTATTACTCATGATTATATAAATACTATTGAGAGCATAGCCATCTAATTGAATATAATTGCTTTTCCTTTTTTTGGAATTAATAATTCATT
>NW_005871652.1:120758-149346 GCF_000147115.1 Myotis lucifugus
TTTGGTGTGTCACTCATCCCAAACACTGCCCTGCTTGTGTAGATGTCCTTGCTGCCGTCCATCCCATTTGAAGATGCTTCTTCAGAACCTGGGCTGCTTCATGCTGCTGTTCTGGAATCGCCCTTGACTGAGTCCCCAGGGTTCCTTTTTCCTTGGTCTAATGTTGGGCTACATGAATCCCATGTCTTCCTCTTTCTATTTTGCTCCCCAGTTTATTAGAGTACATCTTCCAGTAACTTCCTGACAAAAAGTACATGGTAGTAAATTGAGTTCTTGAAAATCAGGACATGTCTTTCCCCCTACATTTCACCAGTCCGGCTAAGTTGGAAATCATTTTCTTTCACAGTTTTTGACAGTATTGCTGTGGAAAAGCTGGATGCTGTTCTGATCCTTGATCCTTTATGTGAAAGATTTCCTTTTCTGAAGGTTGTAGAATCTTTTTTTTGACCTCAGTGTTTTGAAATTTCACGATGATGTACTTGGGTCTAGCTCTCTTCATCTAGTGTGCTGAGTGCCTTTCAGTCTGAGAACGACTTCCCCCCTTAGGGTGTCTGTTATTCAGGGAGGATGGTCTCCTGTCCTGGACTTGTTCTGTAGTTTTCTGTTTTCATTCATTGTGCCCTGGGGGGGCTTGGGTGAGATTTCCTCAACTTTGCCTTCCAACCTTTCTGTTTTGTTTTGTTTTGTCTTTCATGTTAGATGGTTTTCTCAGATGTCTGGTGATCCTTGGCATCTGCTCATATTGAAGAGTGGAACACCAAAAGGCTATTTGGAAGATTACTCGGGTGGGCAGCTGCGCCGGGCCAGCTCAGTCAAGGGTTCGGTGAGCCTGAGGCGGGGCGGTGAAGGATGTAGAAAAGACAGACAGAGAGAATAAGCTGGGTCTAGGTGGATCTTCCTGTGCCTGGCTGAGGCCACAGAAAGATCCAGACAGCAAGCTGAGCCTTGATTTTATAGCCAGAGGTAAACAAGGTAGCAGTCACCATAGTTACAGTGTTCTTGTGAGTTTCACTTGTTTTGGCAGCACTTGCTGCATCTCCCTCAGCCCATTAGCTACCCAGATAAGGTCTAGGGAGGACATAAGGTCAAGCCTAATTATGCTAAGAGGGCTGTGCCCTCTGCAGCCATGGCGATTGTGGGTGATCTAGAAGTTGAGTCTCAGTAAGCTTTCACTTAATCCCCTTGGTTTTCATTAGGTGCTTGTGTTGTGTCCCTGTCTTCCTCCATGCCCATCTATTATGAGAGCCTCTGTTTCACCCTTGTGAGAAAAAAAACCCTCCAGCCTGCTGTTGAGGTAGAGGGAGGTACTTAGCCACCTGGCTGAGCAGAGTGCAGGAGAGGGAACCCCAAGATCTAACTGCCTGCATAGACCTTCAGCGAGTCTCTCTGCTTTGGACCTGCCTTTACCCCTGTTTTCAGAGGTACTTGTTTCCACCAGTTCATCAGCCTCTGGGGAGGTCTGGGGTGTTAATTGGGTTGCTTCTCAGTTTTCCTTTCTGTCATCTGCTTTCTAGTTCCAAAATTGTGTTTCACTTGTCTCTTTCATTATTTTTGACCTTAGTGATTTTATGCTGGTAGAGAAGTTCAAAAGTATAGAAATGAGCAAAGAAGTCAAAATACCTTAAATCCTTTTAAGTGAGAATCAGCCATTAATAGCACTTGGACATGCCTCTTTTTGATCTGTTTCCATTTGTTTGTTTGTTTTTCTTGTAAAGGGTAGTCATACGGCAGATAGAATTTTATTCTCTGCTTTAAGAAAAATTAACAGTCGTAGCATTTGTCAAATGTTACTAAAAATTTCATAAGCATCATTAAGTAAATGAGTAACGGTCTGTTGTGGTTTAGTGGTCAACTTTTGGGATATATTTTTATCCAATATTTTGTCATAACATGGCATTGGATTTTTGTGTAGTTTTGTGTACACTGATGTTTTTCCTTAGTCAAGATTCCTGTAAGTACTGAATCAAAGGTTATGGATACTTTAAGACTCTTGTTAACTGGTACCAATCTGGTTTCCCCAGCCCTGAATGAATATTCATCTCAACTTTGCACAGTGGCAGTATCATAGCCAATGAGGTTTATCCGAGGCGTGGTTATTGCTAATTGAATGAATAAATGAATATTCATCTTAGTGCCCTTGTACAATCAAGTATTATTAGTTTTAACACCTTTAATTTGCAGATAAAGTGGTTTCTTACTATAAGTTACTTTTCTTTCATTGCAAGTAAAGTTTCTTCCTATTTTCGTCATATTTATTTTTATTTATTTATTTAATATATTTTATTGATTTTTTTACAGAGAGGAAGGGAGAGGGATAGAGAGTTAGAAACATCAATGAGAGAGAAACATCCATCAGCTGCCTCCCGCACACCCCCTACTGGGGATGTGCCCTCAACCAAGGTACATGCCCTTGACCGGAATCGAACCTGGGACCCTTTAGTCCACAGGCCGACACTCAATCCACTGAGCCAAACCGGTTAGGGCCATATTTCTTTTTAAATATATGTCTATTTATTAGAGTCTTGTTTTCTTTTATTGATTTGCGTAGCATTGGATTATCTAAATACCTTACTCTCATATACTTTCCTACACAGAGTAGAACTTAAATTGAGTAGGAATACCACAAATCGGGTGCTTCAGAGTCTGAGGTCTCAGATTTTTCATGGTTTTAAGTGAGAAGATAAAGTAATATCAGCCCCTTGTGTCCTTCTTTGTGGGTGGACAAGTTGTACTGTTTTGCAACTTTGAGTCTGATCAGCATGAAGAAAACCTTTTAACAATAAGGAGAGATTTACCAACAGAATCTTTGTTAGTATATCCAAATCCCAAGAGGGTGTGTGTGTGTGTGAGAGAGAGAGACAGAGACAGACATGATGTGCTAGTTTAGATTTTATATGGGCTCTTTGCATCACACACAAAAGTCACTTTAAGGTTGATTAAATACTTCGATGCGCCCAACCAGAGTGGCTCAGCTGGTTTAATTCCTGGTTAGGGCACATGCCTGGGTTTCGGGCCGGTCAGGGCACTCACAGAAGGCAACCAATTGATGTTTCTCTTTCCCTTCTCTCTAAGCATATCCTCTAGTGAGGATTAAAAACAAAAAGACCTACACTGTTTCAGATTCCACTGTGGAATGGAAAGTTGAACTGAAAGTTGAACTAAGCATGGGAGGAAACTGCTAGATAGGAACAATGTTGCACAGATAAAAGCCTTGGGTAGCCCTGGCCCCTGTAAGTCAAAGCCAAAGCTTTTAGAAGACCCTGTGTGGGAATGGGGGGCGGGGGGCAAAGGAGACATATGTAAAACTTTAGGCAATAAAAATTTTTTCTCAAGAAAAAGCTTTTAAAAGAAAATGTAGGAGGATATCTTGCATAGGGAACAGGTTCTTTCAAAGATAGGAAGGAAATTATTTGATAAATTCAGCCACATTAAGATTAAGAACCTTTCATCAAAAGACAAAAAAGTGAACAAACACAAACTAGGAAAAGATTTTAGTAATGCATGTAACTAATAAAGAATTCATATTCAGAATACACATATTCTGTGTGTTTGTATATCTTCCAACTCCATAAGAAAGACAATATTAAAAATTACATATGTACTTTCAGAGGAAACCGATATGGTTAATAAGTACTATATATGAAAAGTTGCTTAACCTCATTTTTAACCAGGGAAATTCAAAATTACTGCCACATTAGCTAAATTTTAAATCTAATCATATTGAGTGTTGGTGAGAATGTGGAGCAGTGAGAACTTTCATGCACTGCTGGAAACATTTTCGAAACAATTCAGCATCACCAAGCAAAGTTGAGCCTAGTAGAGCCCTGTAATTCCACTTCTTAGACTGTACCTTAGAAGAACTCGTGGCACAGCAGTAGATAAGTACAGAAGTGTTCAAGTGAGCAGAACCGAAGCACCCCAGAAAGGCCCACAGGAGTGGAGTGGGTACCTCATTTCTGGTGTGTTAGACATGTGCACCTACAGGGACCAAGTATCTCAAAATATTTTTTGAGTAAAAGAGCAGGTCATAGTTTAAAAACACAAAACTAAACAATATTGTTGCTTAGAAATCATACAAAGCTGGTAAGAACTATAAGAAATGCGGGGAGTGATTAACACAAAACCTGGGATAGTTGGGAGGGTGGGAGGAAGCAAAGAAGAAGCTGTGTCAGTAGGACATATGGAGACTTCGTAGTTTTCTATTTCTTAACTTGGGAAAGAGATTTGTGGGTATTAGTTTTATCAGACTTTATGCTGTGCATATGTTTCATACACTCCTATTTATAAGATACACTTAAGAATAGCAAAGTTGTCCTAGCCGGTTTGGCTCAGTGAATAGAGCGTTGGCCTGCGGACTCATGGTCCCAGGTTCGATTCCAGTCAAGGGCATGTACCTTGGTTGCGGGCACATACCCAGTGGGGAGTGTGCAGGAGGCAGCTAGCTGATCAATGTTTCTCTCTCATCGATGTGTTTTTTTTTTTAAATATATTTTATTGATTTTTTACAGAGAGGAAGGGAAAGAGATAGAGAGTTAGAAACATCGATGAGAGAGAAACATCGATCAGCTGCCTCCTACACATCTCCCACTGGGGATGTGCCTGCAACCAAGGTACATGCCCTTGACCGGAATCGAACCTGGGACCCTTTAGTCCGCAGGCTGACGCTCTATCCCAGTGATGGAGAACCTATGACATGCGTGTCAGAGGTGACACGCAAACTCATTTTTTGGTTGATTTTTCTTTGTTAAATGGCATTTAAATATATAAAATAAATATCAAAAATATAAATCTTTGTTTTACTATGGTTGCAAATATCAAAAAAATTCGATATGTGACACGGCACCAGAGTTAAGTTAGGGTTTTTCAAAATGCTGAGCTCAAAAGGTTCGCCATCACTGCTCTATCCACCGAGCCAAACCAGCCAGGGCTCATCGATGTTTCTAACTCTATGCCTATTCCTTCCTCTGTAAAAACCAGTAAAATAAATATATATATATATATATATATATATATATATATATATATATATATATATCGATGAGAGAGAAACATCGATCAGCTGCCTCCTGCACATCTCCCACTGGGGATGTGTCCGCAACCCAGGTACATGCCCTTGACCGGAATCGAACCTGGGACCTTTCAGTCCGAAGGCCGATGCTCTATCCACTGAGCCAAACCGGTTTCGGCTAGTAAAATATATTTTTTAAAAAATAGCAAAATACATTTTTTAATCTTACATATTAAGTAAGGGGAGAGATTGATGAGAGAGTCAAGGCAACAGGCCTTGTGTTGTCTCTGGTTTGACAAATAGAAACTTGATTATCACAGGCAGTAATAACCAGTTTACTCTTCGGTGACACGGCACCAGAGTTAAGTTAGGGTTTTTCAAAATGCTGAGCTCAAAAGGTTCGCCATCACTGCTCTATCCACCGAGCCAAACCAGCCAGGGCTCATCGATGTTTCTAACTCTATGCCTATTCCTTCCTCTGTAAAAAAACAGTAAAATAAAATAAATATCAAAAATATAAATCTTTGTTTTACTATGGTTGCCAATATCAAAAAATTTCTATATGTGACACGGCACCAGAGTTAAGTTAGGGTTTTTCAAAATGCTGACACACCGAGCTCAAAAGGCTCGCCATCACTGGTATAGGAAGTGGGTGGTTTATTGGAGGGATTGGTCCTTTTTTTTTTTTTAATCCACTTTACCATCTGGTGCCTTCATTGGCTTTTAAACCGATTATTAGTCTTACAGGATTTTCTTTTTATACTCCCCCTCTTTGCATGCTTTGCTTTGGTTTTGACTGGGAGAAGCAAGGCACAGAATGAAAGATACATTTCCAAAGTTTGTGTCGGGCTTCTGAGTAAAAATCGGTACCATCTTTTTTCCTTCCTGTGCTTTAGCTCAGGTGCAGATCGAGGGAGATTTCCTGGCGTGCTCCTTCTCGATACTTGAGGAGCAGCCCATGGACATGCTTCTGGGCCTGGACATGCTGAAACGACATCAGGTACTCAGAGCTTCACTTGCCTTTGCATTGGCCTTTTGTGTGTTATGTGGTTATTCCTGCATCATTCCTCTTGGCCGTGTGCACTGGAAAACTAAGAAGCACGGCTCTTCGAACCTGGAAAGGTCTTTAATTGATGACGATGTCATACAGGTTTGAAATGATGTGTAAGTAGAAATAGCATCTTTTGTGAAATCTCTCTGAATTTTAAACGCATTTCGGACCAGTAGTTTTATTGCTAGCTTTACCCAGTGGCCAGATAAGTTTCTATTGAACGAGTACAAAAAACGTTTTTAAAGTGTCATACTTTGTAAAACACTGTGTAATATGAAGCGAGAATTCTCGTGATCCATCCGCAATGTATTAAATCCATCTGTTCTGAGATTAAATGGGCATTGGTTCTCTTATGTAATGTTTAGTTTCTGATTAGAACTCAAGTAATTTTTTGATTGGTTTGTAGGGAAGTGTGAGTAACGCACAGTGATGGTTTTATGCAAATTCGAGTTTAGCAAGTTCCTTAGTATCTGGTCAAACTATACTTGGGAAGAAGAGCTTCAGGATTAAGGGAGAAGCCCATAGCTGTTGGGAATAGAAATGTTTATTTAGTACAGAGAGAATGATTTATCACTATATTCATTCGTGGTGATATTTATATTTCTACTCCAAAGCCTAATAATTTGTTTAAAGATAAACAATTCTCAGTGAAGAAGCAATTAGTGTCCACTGGGTAGTAAAATTGTTCACAACAAGGTTTTATATCTAGCCAATATTTTTATGTCACTAATACTCTTTAAAATTCTTTTAATACTGAATTTCAGTGTGCAGACTTTTAAGTAGAGGGAATGAGTGAATGCATGTATAAATAAAACCTATTTTATTGTCGCTGCCTTTCCTTATTTTTTAGTTATGGTATAGACCCGTGGTCGGCAAACCGCGGCTCGTGAGCCACATGCGGCTCTTTGGCCCCTTCAGTGTGGCTCTTCCACAAAATACCACGTGCGGGTGCGCACGTACAGTGCGATTGAAACTTCGTGACCCATGCGCAGAAGTCGGTATTTTGTGGAAGAGCCGCATGTGGCTCGCGAGCCGCAGTTTGCCGACCACTGGTATAGACCATGGTATCTCCAATTATAAATATAAAGCATATATGTATGCAATTGTCCTATATCAATTAATTGTAAAAATACACAAAGAATGAAATATAGTTTTATATAGATTGCCTTGCCTTTATACCACTTTTGAGACCATTAGTACAGAGTTTAAATATAAGCTGTATGTATACAAAAAACAAAATGTAAAACTGTATAAATGATATGTCTGTTTTATTTTTAAAAGTCACATGTTTGTAAAAGGTGGGGCCATTGATTATGCCTGGCAATTTCCCAAATTTTGCACAATGAACATGTATTATATTTAAACTTAGACATGAATACTAGTATACATTGTGTTCAACAAATAAGTGTGAACTGTATTCTGTAGAGATTATTCTGCTATAAACTTCATTAAACAAATTCTAAATGAACAGTGTCACCTAGGTTAAAGTTTAAATGCTTTTAGGCAAAGTTGTTTGGAACCATCTCTGTCTCTGTCCATGTCGCTCTTTGTGAATGAGTTAAATTCGGGATCATAATTTTCCTGCATGGTGTTTCATCTGCCATCATCAGTCTTTGCTTTCTTCCTTCTAAGTGTTCCATTGACCTCAAGAAAAATGTCCTCGTGATCGGCACCACAGGCTCACAGACCACCTTCCTCCCCGAGGCAGAGCTACCAGAGTGTGCCCGGTTGGCATATGGGGCCGGGCGGGAGGAGGTGCTCCGGCCGGAGGAGATTGCAGACCGAGAATTAGCAGAAGCCCTTCAGAAATCTGTACAGGATGCAGGTATTTGCAGTGCTGGGCTCTTGAATACCTAACTTTTTGTTGGTGGGTGAGCAAGGAAGTTGAGCTTTAGAGGATAGGAACCTTTCCAGGTCGTGATCGGTCTCATCGTCCTGTCAGATGTGTTTCTGTCCTCTTACCACCTTCTTCTGTCTCTCAGCACAACAGAGAAAACTTGGTGTTTCCAGGGTCAAGAAACAGCAATCCACTGCTGTGTTCAAGACAGAGTGGGAGCTGTTTGCTTAGGCACATTTTGGTAGGCTTCCTGAAAAGTCTTGTCTTTTTTCCTAAAGAAAATTGTAACAGTAAGCAGACACTTCCTTTCGAGTCCAACAGTATTTCCCTGAAAATTTCTTTTCCTTTTCGTAGGCCCATTTATTTTGAATAGTGACTAAGCAGCCCAAACCTTTTTTTATCGACAAAGTGCTGCCACCAAAGGAACCAACAATAAGAAGCATCATTGAACGTTAGTCAACATACAGGATTATGCTGTTAATGAGGTCACAGTAGTGAGCCAGTTAGAGCAGGATGTGAGCTATTGAAATGAAGCCACCTATATGTGTGTTTTCTCCTAAGTCTGAATTGTTGTAGCCCATTTCAATCTAAAGTCCAAGCCAAGTTTCTGGGTAAAATGGAGGGGCATGGTTTTGCTGAATCCCATGGGTAATTGTTCCCTATCTGTTACAGAACAGTGACTCGGGTGCATTTTCTAGAAGCTGAAGAGAATTAACTTTTAACTTTGGGTTATTTTAAAGTCTTGAGTTGTCATTATTCATCAGTGACTAGTATCACATGTTGCATTTTTCGATATGGTAAAGTGTATTGGATCTACAAGTTCAGGGACTAGCTTTCTTCTAAAGACAAAAAAGATAAGAGCTTTAAAAGTAAGCAGCCAGATTTTGCCAGTGTCTGTTACTGGAGAACACCCAGTGCGTCAGCTTTGAACCCTCCTCGAATGGACATGGGTAGCAGACGGAGACTTCTGAGGTGGTCTGTTCGCAGTCTACTCCACTACCCTATAGTTCGGATTTACTACAAGCTACAGTTTTAAATGTGACTTAAGTATTTTATAGGAAAGGGAGAATTTTGAGCAACCAAACAAAGGAGAAAAAATTCCATTTTGTTTTGCTTTGTTTTGTTTTTATCCTCACACAAGGAAATGTTTTTATTAATTTGAGAGAGAGTGAGAGAAATCAATGTGAAAGTGAAACATTGATCAGTTGTGTCCCCTATGCACCCCTACCGGGGATTAAACCCGAGACCTGAGTATGTGCCCTGACCCAGAATTGAACCCACACAACCTTTTGTTGTACAGGATGACAGTAACCAACTAGGCCACCCAGCCAGGGCAAATTCAATTTCAGTCTTACCCGCAAGGCAAGATTGATGGAGATTGACATGCCTACTTAGAATGTTTCACATTTTCTTAGTAACTTGTCAGCTTAGTCATAATACTCTGTATTAGTAAAATAGAATATATTATCATTTTGTGAAATCTCTATTTTCCCCCCACGGTTTTGGTGCTTTTATTTAAGAAACACTAGCTGATGGTAGCAGTGCTATCTAAACTAATAACAGTTACCCTCTTTGGGTAATTACCTTTTATTAGAAAGCTTAGGAGATTAAAATAGAAACCACAGATGTTTTCAGGCAAAGTGAAGATGTATCCACTTTAAATGATTAAAAGGAAATGGCTCTTTACCCAGGTGACCTTTCGTTGCTGATGTGTATTGGCTTGTGCTGTGTTTGTAATGTTTAAGTAATGAGGTAATTGTGTAACATGAGGTTCTATTTGTTTGGGACATTGACTTCCCAGTATCATCAAAGTCAAAATTCTGGACATAAAAGGCGAAATTATTTTTGCTAAAAACTGCTTCTTTGGTGGCTACTCATTACCAAAGTATTTATCTTTTCTAGTAGTTGAAAAAATAATTCAGAATAAGAGCTGTATCTGATCTGTTTTCTAAAAACTGATTAAAAAATAAAGAAGTTAAGCCAGGCTAGATAATCATGTTTGGTTTGTATTTCTTCTATAAATAAGTCTCAACTGAGAAAGGAATTTGGAAAGTGACTGTTATGTGTGTTCACTTACCGTGTACTCCATAAGAGGATGTCCATGTCATGTAATTCTGTATATGGGCCTACCTCTTTTCACCTGTCTGACGTGTTTGCCCATGAATTTTCTGTGTGTAAAATTAATTTCTTTCCAAGTTCTATTAAAAATCTGTTGAAGTTGACGCATTACTTTATGTATTGTGAGAGAATTCTTTTGATGTCCAAACTACAGAAACATTCCCCAGCTTTGACTGCCAGTTCCTGAGGTTAAAGATGGCAAAGGAATGGAGACTATAACCCCGCATGCTGTGTGGTTTGCATTGTTAACCCAAGTTTGCTTGTCTGTTTCCTAATTCAAACAGAGCGTCAGAAGCCATGATGCATGTAGTGTGTGTGTACTGCAGCTGGAGTGGGCCCCAGACCAGGTATTTATAGACACTGCCTAAGCCTTCCATCAGTCGTCTGTGGTCTATGTCTGCAGCAGTTTTGGAACTTAGCGTCCGTCATTCACCATTTCACCTTGTTTAATCTGGTTACAACTAGCCTGTATATATGTTTGTATGTTAGCATACATACACATCTAAACATAATTTCTTATTTAAAATTTTATCCATTACTAGAACAGTTCAAGGGGGAAATCCCAGAAAAGAAATGTCCATCTAACTGACCATGGTGAATTTCAAATCAAGCATGTCAGCCTCACAGCCCTTTGTTGGATAACTCGTCATTTAGGGCTTTCATTAGACCTGAAAACTGCAAGTTCTTTTTGCACATTACTGCACACAGAGCTATAGAGCGGTAGAAATTTTCATTCTGTTGAAGAAGAAATGGAAACAGGCCAGGTGACTTGTGCAGGGTCACTAAGTCAATAATAAACGTGGGACTGGCATTTTATACTCCCAGCAATGAGAGCTGAGACCCTGCTTTTGCCTCTCCCTGGCCGGACCGATTTCCCTGCAGTGTAAAGGTGGCCATTGTCAGCCTGAGTATATTGGCTAATACATCAAGAGGAGGAAAATCGGTCTTTTAAACTATCAACCTTGGACTTTATAGGGATTTGCAGGCTGGTTGTAATGAGATACATGGGACTTAATTTCTTCTTTCTTTTTCTTGAAAGGCTGGGTCAAAAGCAGGCATAGTTTAATTCTTAATATCCGTTGTCCTCATCGTCTTCTCCTATCTGATGGTACTGACCCAGTCCTTCCCTGCATTTAGGACTTAGGCCAGTGAAACTGACCCTCTCAGCTATAGGAGGATGTATGCTGCTTTCGTAGTGAGTACAAAATACACTCAGACCCTGTTCACCTTGACCTCACCCAGTTGTTACAGCTGTCATATCAGTTGCCAGAAGGCCATTATCATTCTGCCCCCAGCCCATGCTGTTAACATGGATATTTCACTACAATGCGTCTTTCCTGTTCACAGTAACTCAACATTGAATCTTTTTCAGAGTCAGCCTTAGAGATTGACAAGTAAAACTAATAACTGTTTTTAGACTCTAAGGGATATGGTTTGCACTGAGATAAGTGCTGTTTTCCTGTTTACCCCTAAACTATCAGTAAGACTGTTTCATAGAAGCCTGTCACTCCCTGGCATAGTGCTTCATCGTCTCGTGCTGTTAACCAGTGTAGTGTCAGAATGATCTAGAGCCATCTGAACTGTAACTGCATTGCTTCATGACTTCTTAAGTCAAGATCAAGCCCCCACGTTGGACACTAATGTTGAGCATGAAGCAACTGAGTTGTATCTGCCCTAATAGATTGTATTGTGAAGTCATTTTTGTTATCAGCCTTTGACTTTTGAAGATTGTATAATAATTGCATAGAAGACAGTTTTTAACTGGATCAATGGCAAAAGGAGAGTTGGAACCTATGTTTAATGACAGCATGTTTACACTGAGGTAACGTTTGACCCTGCCATCTTGTGTGACTGGTCAGAAAGCTACAATGGGTCTATTGTCATTGCCTATTGAAAACTATCTCCCTCCACTGCCCGAACTACCCCCACCCCCACTCCCTTGCCCTTAACATACTTAAGTGTTCTTACTTAGTTATACTATGTTCATGTGATCATCTTTTTATTGGTAAGGTGATGATTGGGATTTAATCTGTTTGGTCTTTAGCTTTACCTTTGTTCTCACAGTCAACGCTCACATAGTTTTATTTGTTATTTTGGGGAAGTTTGGATAGAAATAAATAGAATGTTTACCTCTCTGTCTTGTGGAGATCCCCAAGCATTACATTCTTCTTCCTCTTTATAAGTCCTGCTCTGACCCAGATGATATGCCTGGTTTAGACTTGTCATTTATAACCTCAGTGTTCACATCTGAAACACTGAAAGTATCTTGGCATGAGAATCATTCTAGTCAGAGAGCTTCAGAATTTGTAATGTGCTTAAGAATTACCGGAGGAGCTTATTGGAAATGCAAGTTCCTAGGTTTACTCCCAAGAAAGTGTCCCAAAATCTGTGTGCTTAGCAAACATCCCAGTGATTTTAGGACAAGTGGTGGAGAGAACACACTGGGGAAAGTATCCCAGGGTTCTGAACTCACAAAGAATAAAGGTACTGAAATGGCCTTCAGTCTTGAGCACAAACCAGCCATCATGTGTATGTTTATTAATGATACTTAAATAGTGCAGTATGCATCTTTTATTAACATTCCTACCTCTTATTTTCATGCTGTGATGTTAAATTGTCTACCACAGTGGGAATGGTTCCTGTGTAATATAAGCAAACCCAAGTTTAAGACCTGTCCTATCGTGATTAGATTTGTATCCTCTGGTAATTCAGTGGCCTTCATAACCTGCTGATCTCTTTTCCTCTCCCTTTTGTTCCATGTAGAGAAAAGTGGTGAAGAAACTACCTCACTGGGAATGTCATCGTTACCAACTTCAGATGGATTTAACCATCCGGCCCGTCCTTCAGGACAGAGTCCTGAGATTGGTAATCCTGCGGGTCTCGCTCACTCTGTCTCTGCTTCAGTCTGCCCCATCAAGCCCAGTGACCCAGACAGCATCGCACCGAACGCTGTGAAGGCCTCAAAGGCTACCACTGAATTCCAGATTCCCTCTGAAAAGAAAGAGCCTCTTCCTCTGCAGGATCTCTCTGGTCCTGCTTCTCCAGCAGACTGGAGTTTGGCTGTGCCCTGGCAGAATTCACCCGAGGAAGCCACTGTTGCAGATAATCTGGAGCCGTCTCCTGCTGAAAGAAGCACCCAGAGCCTCGACTCTCCCCTCCACCCAACACAGGAAGTGTCTGTCACAGCGACTAGGATGCAAGAACCACAGAGGTTTCTAGGTGAAAAGGGTTGGCATCCAGAATGTCAGACTCTGAGTCAGGTGAATGGCCTTCAGCAGCAGGAGGAACCAGAGAATGGACAGCGTGAGGTTGAGCAACAGAATGTGCCACATTACCGAGAACATCTTTGTAACAAGGGGGACCTTGAGCTTCTTGGAGAAAGGCAACAGAATCAACCAAAAAGTGTGGATGTGGAAGCTGCAATGAAAGGAGACCGGCTGCAGCAGAATATGGACCTCCCAGGTGCACAGAGCAGTCTACCCTCAGGGTGCTCTGACTGCTCCAGTTCAGAAACACTTATGGAAGTAGATGTAGTTGAACAGCCCCTACCGGCAGGCGGCCAGAATGCCAATGTCGAGAGTGTCAGTGCATCTGATCTCACCTTAGATAATCCCTTGATGGAAGTGGAAACATCAAAATGCAACCCTTCATCTGAAATCTTGAGTAGTTCCATTTCCTCTCAGAATTTACAGCTCCCAGAAAGTAATGTGGAAATGTCTGGAACAAATGCAGACACTGGGAATTGCTCCCCCGCTGTAAGTCTCTGTGGCAGTTGCCAGCCCTCTGTGGAGTCAGCAGAGGAATCTTGCTCCTCCATCACAGCAGCCTTGAAGGAACTTCAAGGACTTCTGGTCACTAGTAGTAAACCAGCTTCAGAAATTCCATCTGAAGAAGTTATCTGTCAATCAGAAACAGTAACTGAGGGCCAAACAAGTCTGGGGGTCCTTTCTGAAAGATGGATCCAGAGTGAACAGTGTTCACAGGTCTCCTTTCATCAGGCCACATCTGTTTCAGTAAAGACAGAAAAATTAGTAGACACTTCCGCTGGCACTGGAATGGAAGATACAGAAGATGTTAACTTCAGGGGTCCAGCTGATGGCCTAGTAACTGACTCGGAAGGTGTCGCCCGGTCAACAGAATCAGTAAATGAGAGTTCTGTCATTCTAGCCTCAGCTAAAACGTCTAATCAGTTACACTGCACCTTAGGTGTAGAAATTTCACCAAAACTTCTCGCAGGTGAGGAGGATGCACTCAATCAGACTTCGGAGCAAACTAAGTCCTTGTCATCAGATTTCATATTGGTTAAAGATTTGGGTCAGGACACACAGAATCCAGTGACAGATGGGCCTGAGACCAGAGAAGATGTCTGTCCTGAAGCTGCAGGGCCACTTGTTGAATTTGAGCCACCTACCAGCTATCCATCATCAGGCCCCTCCATCCTCCCACCATTGCTTTTTCCTGCTGCAGACATTGACCGGATTCTCCATGCCGGCTTTACTTTGCAGGAAGCTCTTGGGGCTTTGCAACAAGTTGGTGGAAATGCAGACCTTGCACTTCTTATTTTGCTAGCAAAGAACATTGTAGTTCCTACATAACCATGGAAAAGTGGGCTAGACCATACTCCATTCCCTTAAAAAAAAAAAGCTATTAGACACACATACACACACTCACCACATAGACAGTATATGTACTAGTAGAAACCTGCAAGCAGAATGTTGAGCCAGATTTTTTTTAAAGATTTTTTTTCAGCCAAAGTAATTTATGATCTCTTGTCTGATGAATTTGTCTATTAGTTAAAATTTGGGCCTTTTTAAATGTAATGGCAGTATATGTATACAAAAGCTTTTTATTCTCATTAAGATGATGTATTCTGGAATAAAATTGATGGCTTTGTGTTTAGCATACCATTTTAGAATGAGAGTGAGTCTTTGAGAAGCAGAAGCCCTGAGAAATCCCACCACCCATGCAGCTAAGAGCAGCTCAAGTTCACACTTTGGCTGTGTCTGTACCACAGGCAAGGGATGGCTTGTTGGTTCCATTGTCAATTTACAAACTTTTGATCACATAGTTTGGGTGTTCGGAATTCTACCCAGTGCTCTGTATATTATGACTCATCAGTTGTAACAGGAAAATTGAAGAATAATTGAATAATATTGCCTGGCATGGTTTGTGGTTAGGATTTGACATTTTAAAAGGATGAATCAGGAGGGTTTAAAACTTGAGTTACTTTGTACATCATAGGCTGCTGCATGGATTGCCACCTTGGATGGGGTATTGTAGGGGAATTGACATTAGAGTGAAACATGGTGCTACCCAGATTAAAAAAAACAAAACAAACCTGGAATTCCATTTGCAAATGTCTTGGTGATGTTTCAAGAACTGTGAGTGAAAAATAGTGACCTAAACACTGGAATTTACTCGCGTGGGTTTGCTAGCATCTCACTGATCACACTTCAACCCTCAATGACAAATGATGATCTCAAGTCCAGTTAATGGGCTGATTGTCAGCATTGTATTTCCTTTCTAAATCCATCTTCTGGGAAGTTCTACTAAAGCTCAGTTTGAGCTGTGATCTGAGTGAACTAGTGAAGTGAACCGTGCCACTGGTTTGTCATGGTGCTTGGAATGTCCGTCTGTGGCGAGTGTGCTTCATGGCAATAGAAATAAATAGTAATGGCAGTTTCTGACTCAAGTGGCCTTTTACTAGATGGTTGGTAGTGTATTCCATCCCCTTCTTTTCTCAGGAGTTTCTTTTATTAAACAAGATTCATCACATTTGTGTTTACCATGTCAAGTCAGAGTGGGGCATAGTGTATAGAGGTATTTATTGTGGCCTTTTACTAGATGAGGACTAGCCCTTGGAAATCACTGTCCTGTGGGTCCCACTGTGCAATAATGCTACTGGAAAGACATCTGCTCTTTTCTATACCTAGAAGGAATCTGAAATCTTGTTTTATTGAAAAGAATTTTGAGCATGATAATTCCCGATTCCGGTTACACTTTGCAACGTGTTTGAAACAACCTTTGAAATGGTGATTTGTGAACTTAGTGTTAAGTGATTTTGTCTAAAGTCTGACTCTCTTTAAAAGCTTATTCTTTACATCAAAATTCAAGTCATTTTAGCACAATCAAAATGGAGGCTCATATCTCAGGAGTTTTTGAAATTTTAATTTGGGGCTACTTCATGCATTTCTCTTGTACCCTGTTCCATCTTCTCTTGGCTGTGCTGTTTGTGTGCGTGTTAGGAGACTTTAGTAACGTGATGGAACATCGCCTAGATCCGTCAGGATCCTCTGAAGTCAGGATTGTGACAAGTTGTAGTTAACTGTTTTCAAGAGGGCGCTCAAAACAACAGGCTAGCCAGATTGTCTTCAAAATGTCCTTTCAGACAATCGTGCTGCAGACCCTCTCGCCCGCCCTACACCAAAGATGTACGATGCACTAGGAAACTGCTTGTAGGGTTTCTGTCCGCCACCTCCGAGAGCTGTGACTGTAATGAAGTAGTTAGTGCTGTGATTGGGGCAAAATCGGTGGCTGTGCAAAGGGTTCCTTATATTTGCTTTGTGGGTTTATAAATCTTTAGGGCCACAGAGTGGTGGGTGGGGTGGAACTTAGCAATGACAAGAAGGCCTATGTGAAGATGGGCCTCACACTGTTCTGTGAGCAGGTGGCATGCACCGCTCAGAGGCCTGGCCACTGTCTTTTCACAGTGTGGGGACTGGGGGATCAGTCCCAAAGATGGAATCTGGAAGATCAGTCCGGAAAAGGTTTCATTGCAATAGCCTTTAAGTGTATGTGTATTTATGATTAGGCCTGTAGGTGTCCATGTGTTCTGTAGGAATACTTTGAATGAATTTAACACAAATATCCTTGTCCTTTTCCATCATTTATTTTCCAATGTATAATTGCTTTTTATTTTTAAGATCTTATTTCCTATCCATCATTTTTTATGCAAGTTAGGTTGTTGATATTGTGAAGGTTTTGAGTCATTTGTAAGTTCAGAAGTTCTAGAGTGCGACACTAGTGAACCTTCACTGGCAGTTTTTATTCCAAGTGCAGAAATTAGAGATTAACTTCTCTAGGAATCAAATAAAATCATTGTGAAACTCCTCTGGTTGCCAGCAGAACTGGTAAGTGCCAGCCCGACCAGTAATGGGCCCCTTTACTAGGTGGCTCCTTCACCATTACCAGTTGTGGACAGTGGTCTGATTAGTGCTCACCTCCAGGGCTGGTCTGTTTGTTCACCAGAGAGAAGATTTTTATGGATAACTTCCGCATTTCTCCTGAAGCTGGTTCCTGTGTGTAAAAATGTGTTTGGTAACCAGACACCTATATCTACGTTACAGATTTTGCCCATTGAAGGTGATAGGAATTATTTCCACTTGTACCTGGTTAGGCCCCCAGACGTCAGCCAGTAGCCTTCATCCCAGAGTTTGGGCTTTAGCCATAAGCATAAAGATTACCAATTGCTTGGCGAAGGGAACTGGATACATGGTGAGTGTGTGTTAAGACTATTTTGCCTTGCAGCCTACCCCACGTGTTTCTCCTTAAAATACTTAGCCAGCAAGAGGGTTGCATAAAATGGAAAGATACATGAGACTTCATGTCACTGATTTTATTAGAACCATTTCCAGTGGAATCTGCCTGTTCTTAGCACTTCTGTCTCTAGTAAAAGCCATAATTATGTTGGTTTAACCGCCAGCTCTAGTGTATATATATACATGTGTGCTTGACAAATATCCTACAGTTAACTTTACATAGATTAAAAAGCAAACAGTTTTCATATCTACAGATATATGCTTCACTTGTGGCTTTTACCCCCCTCTGTATATACAAACAGCCTTACAACTAAGTGGCCAGGAATTGCAGTGCTTTCTGATTTCCTTGTCTTACCTGTTTGACACCTGCCCTGAGGGTAAACAGGATACTTGAACTGTTAAATATTCCAAAGTTGTTATCACTGGTAACATAGTAAGAGAAGCTGATTGGATGATGCCTTCTGCCATTCTCTAGCACAGATTCCAGAAAGCCACGTTTCTCCTTGGAATTTGGTGACTTCGTGTACTCTGTGGCTTTACTAGAAAAGTTTCCCATTCCCATCCTAGAAGATGACTGTTTCCTTTCGTGTTAGGAGTTCCATAAAGTAAAATAGCTTTTCCTCTGAAAGAATTTAAAGTGCCAGTTCCTCTTAACAAAATAGATTCAGAACATGTCCTTGAGAACGGGAAATGTAAAACCATGGCTCAAGTTCTGTTCCTCAGTGGGCCCTCAGTAGGTGTCACTAGGAGTTCATTGCATAAACTAAAGAACTTCAGGTGAACCTTCTCTTGTGCCTTGGTTTTTCCAAATAGCAGAGGCATCTACTTGTGGTGGGAAATGAAAAGTATGAGGGCTCCATTGAAAGTGGCCCTCCTGAAGATAGGGGGCACACATGGGGCGGCCTTGAGGCTCACCTTTAGTGTTCATTCAGAATGGTCCTGCACCAAGTCATTTGGTAGAACTAATTAAAGAGAGAAGGTATTCAGAAATCAGTTTATGCTGGGGGGTGTAGGAGGGTAGAAGTACAGGTAAATGGAAGATGACCTTGCATGCAGGGTAGAGACATGATGGAGATATGGGTGTGCTGTAGCATCCTCCCCGGTTCCCCCGAGCGTGGCTGCTCAGAACACTGACCATTAGGGCCAACAGGACTTAGAGGGTGCTGCCAGTCTTGCTGTTCTACAGCAGCTGAGTGTAATATGTGAAAATGGGGACCTAGAGCAGGACATGTAGCAAGCAAGGGTGTGGGACCGGTGATGGGCAGCATTTATAAGAGGATTCAAGGCTCTAGCAAACCTTTCTATGGGACAGCTCCATCAAAAGGACAGCCTTAAACCCATTATTTAAATGTCATCGCATATGTTGTGATCCTGCGGCATACAGGGAGGATTTCTGGACTTTTAGCTACTAGTGATTTGGGTTTCAGTGAGTTATGTATTGGTGATTGGTAACCTAAACCCTCTGGGGGCTCCAAGGTGAGAGGCTATAGCTGATACGTTTTAGGACACAATCTTATAGAATGAAATCTGCAGAGAATGGTTCGAGTGTAGAAGTTAGAAAATATTTTTTGCCTAAAACTAAGCAAACTACAAAAGACCTGGAATGGAGGCGTGGAATACAAAATTAGGATAATGCTTACAGAACTATATCCCTTTAAATACGTACCATACGGTTTTCATTAGCTGACTTGAGGAAGGGGCATGCTGGGATTTTTTTCCCTGGGAAATACATGTCTGATGGAAAATGATGCTGTTTACCAGGAGTTTGTTTTACTCACAACCTTGAATGAATACATCTGTGGCTTAACGAAAGGCAGACCCTAACTAGTTTCCTACCGGAGGCAGCAGTTGGGTTTATTTCTAAATCCCTCTGGTCTGAGGTTACCTGATGCTGACCAGACTTTCCTTCCCTGAAGGCTCCACAGCTGAGTTAATGCCACCCATCTGTGACCTTGCCCTCTGCGTGATTATATTTCCATTCTCTGTTCTTTTATCATCCTTTTGAGATCGTTCTGGTGATAAACTCAGAGCAATTCAGCATAGTAATTGCATTTGCTTTTTTCACTGTGCACCTCTGGTGGAAGTTAATTTCCTTATTTTAATTCTAAATCTCATCTTCATGGCAAGTTGGGCCAATGGCCTTGGCACTCAAGGTTTGTTTACCAGTTGTGTAGCCATATTTGGCAAATCTGAGCAAGTAGACATGGCTCTTTTCCCCCTTATTTGTTCTTGCTATTGCTCATGCTTTCCTGACTTTGCTTTACACTTTGAGACTACTGCATCTTAGAAGAACTGGGCTGATTGGCAAAATAGGCTTGCCAGTAGCTCAGTCTCTCCCAGAATGCGTTGGTTTTGAGAGTTGGGAAACTCTGAGAACTTAAGGGAACCACACTCAGGAATCCCAAAGTTGGTTGCGTTGTGCCATTGGTTTAGGGGCTGGACATAGGACCAGTCTGTAGCTGAGTGAATTAGATGCATTTGGGTTTGAGTTTGTGTCACGTAATGAAATGTAAGTCAGCCCTAAATAATCAAAACACTTTTTCTTTTTTTTAATAGGAACTTTCTGAAGAAAAGTGATGTGTAAAACATTTGATATTTAAACAATAAAGTTTTTATCATAAGACTCTTGTTTGATCAATTTCTTTTCAGTGGAGATGGTTAATGAATTTGTGTCCCTGTCTCTATCTCCCTGCCCCTTTAAATAACTTCTCCCCAGGCTCTGTGACTTGCCATGTGCCTGAAACCCAGAAGAAATGGGCATCTCCACGCCATTAAAGTAACTTGCAGATAACCACTGGAGGAGGGTGGTTGTCGCTGTTCATAAGGTGTGCGTTGTGGCTCCACATAGGCAGTTGATGCAAAGTAATAGAAACAGCACTGGCGATGGGGTACTGTGGTTCAGGCTCGTCTCCAGAGCCAGGCTGCTTGGGTGTGAACTTCAGCTTTGCTACTTACTAGCTATGTGACTGGGTAAGTTACCTAACCTTTCGGTGCCTCAGTTTCCTCTTCTGTAAAATTGGGACAATTGGAGGTCACGGGGATTAAACAATACATATAAAGTCCTTAGAAAATTACTGGCGCATTGTAAGTGCTCATTAGATATTAACTAGTATCCATTGCATCACGTGAGATTTGAGGATGCTAAGGGTAATTTTCAGAAGTCGGGCAACTCCAGCAGTGATGTGTGGGAAGGGAGGGCTCAATCACTAAGGGCCCTCGGCTACCAGGGTTCTGCCCTTTTCAACAATGTGGCTTCCAAGATGACTTTGGACCTCAGCATGTAGCTGACATACCAGGAAAAGAGAATGAGGGTTCATGGAAGTTTTTATACCAGGCCTGGAAGGGGTGTTCATCACTTCTCTACTGCATTTCACAGGCTGGAACTTTGTCGCATGGCCATGCCACACTGCCAGGGAGGCTGTGAGGTCGTGCCCGAGATGAGTACAGTATGGTGGTCAGCCAGCAGTCCCCTACCTTCACCTCAGGCATGGAGAGCGCCCCACACCCCACCCGAGCATGCCACAGACCTCCATCTAGAATCTTCTGCTTTGCCCTGTTCTCGCTTGTGGCTTTTTAAGGTCTGACAAACAACTGGAGGTACCTTAACTGCTCCTACCCATATACAAGTGTTGGACAGACAGCTGCAGTAGAAATTCATAAAAGTGCTAACTTATCAGCTTATACTGCATCCCTGCTCACAGCTGTTGGTATGGGAATGGGATTAAGCAAATTCATCAATCCTTATCTATGGCTTTTGTCCTTTAAAAACTTAGAGCTAGGGTGGGTTGGTTCCTCCTGGAAAATTCCTAAGGCCAACATCATTTTTCCTGTTCTGCCTCAGGAATCTGAAGTGCCCTGAGCCCCAGATCCTCCACCCCCAACTGCTCCTCTCACCGTCTTCCCCGGAGAAGTAAAGGGCAGCTTCATCCTTCCGGTTGCTCACTCTCAAACCTTGACAACTTACATGCCCTGCATCCAATCTACCCTAAGTCCTGTTGGCTCCACTTCAAAGTCTATTCGAAATCTGATCCTTTCTAGAGCCCTGGTCCCAGGCAGGGGCACCTCTCAGCAGGGTTATTGCAGGAGGCCTCCCTGCTCCTGCCCTTGTCTGCCTGCATTCCCTGAGAACAGCTGTGAGCTGGGACCCTTCAGTGAGTCCCATCCCAGAGTGAAAGCCACAGTCCTTACAGTGCCCCCAAGGCCGCTATTGCTTCTGCCCTAACCTCCTGCTTCCCTCCCCCTGACCCTGCTTGACCTCACCGTGCCCTCACCGCGCTCTCCACCTCAGGCCCTTTGTGTATTTGTCCCCTCCTCTGGAGTGCTCTTTCCCAGGCACCTTCATGCTTTTTCTCTCGCTTCCTTCAGATCTTGACTCAAATATCACCTCAATAACGTCTTCTCTGGCTACTTTTTCTAAAATTGTAGCCACCCACTCCTCTTCCTGTGTCACTTATTCATTTTCCTCAGCAGCGACCCCACTACCCAACACACTCTGCATGTCATTTCTGACCCAGTTTATTGTCTTCCTCCCCCATTAAAACATAAGGTCTATGAGGGTAGTCCATTTCACGGCTATATCCCCAGTGCCTGATGCCTAGTAGGGTTTTGAATGAATAAATCCGTGAACACCGTTACACTGCCTCAGTTTCTCAGTTCAAAGGCCCTAAGGGTGACATAGCAGAACTGGGTTGTTGAGGTCAGTTTGCAGGTTTTAGGGATTCTAGACCAGGATGGCTGTTGAGTTTGAATAATGTAGGTTTTATTTTTCTTCTTTTAAATATATTTTTAATTGATTTCAGAGAAGGAAGAGGGAGAGATAAAAACATCAATGATGTGAGAATCATTGATTGGCACACTCCCTACTGGGGATCCAGCCCACAACCCGGGCATGTGCCCTGACCAGGAATTGAACCAGTGACCTCTTGGTTCCTGGGTCAATGCTCAATTGGTGAGCTGCACCCCACTGGGCTAATGTTTTAAAAGACAGATGACATTCTGAGGTTAGTAAGCTTGCAGGCATCCATGTGAAGTAGTACTTTTTTATTATATCCAAATGTAAGACTAATTTGAAATATTGACGAACTGCACTTCTCTGCTAATGGTTGTACAGACTGGCCATAGTTCTTCATCCACTTTCTTCCTAAAATAGGCCCAAATCAGGTACAACAAGAAGCAACCTTCTGTTGGTCCCTGGTTGTTTTTTCTGGCCTTTTAATTCTGTAGATGGCTAAAAAAATTTCTGCATCCCTTTGAGTTAAAAAATTCATCAGAGCCCTGACCTGTTTGGCTCAGGTGGATAGAGCGTCAGCCTGAGGACTCAAGGGTCCCGAGTTCAATTCCGGTCAAGGGCATGTACCTTAGTTGCGGGCACATACCCAGTGGGGAGTGTGCAGGAGGCAGCTGATCGATGTTTCTCTCTCATCGATGTTTCTGACTCTCTATCCCTCTCCCTTCCTCTCTGCGAAAAAATCAAAATATTTTTTTTAAAAAATTCATCAGAAGATATTAATTCAATAAACATTGAGTCTGCCAGATTGCATGAGCCGAGCCAAGATTCGTATTCCCATTACAGCGGTCCCAAAGAGACATTACAGCGGTCTCTTTGAAGAATGATGACAAACAAAATGCTAGGTAATACTAAATTCTATGATGAAAATTGACTAGATTGGTATGATGGAAGGAACTAGAGAGTATTTAATGTTGAGTAATCAATGAGAAGGTCTTCTGAGAAGCTAACCTTTAACATTTGAGTGCCAAGTGAGGATTTGAGGTGTTTTATATTAGGCTGAGGGGCACGAAGAGGCCTAAAATTTCCATAATTTATAACCACAAAAGTTTTTTATCTTGCCTATGTGACAGTCCAAGGCAAGTGTTCCTGATTGATGGGCAGCTCTCCTCCACGTAGTGATTCAGGGAACCAGGCTCTTTACATCTTGTAAATCCGACATCCTCTTTGCTTCATCCTACCTGGTAGCTAGAAGAAGAAACAGCATGGAGAAGCCCAGCCTAGAAGTGGATCACATTATTTCTGTTCATGCCGTGCTGGGGAGAACTTGGTAGTAGAGTCTTGCCTACTGCTAAGGAGGCTGGGAAATGTAGTCCAGCACTGCCTGACTACAATGCCATCACTGTGGAGAGAGCAGATTTGGGTGAACAGCTAGAGGCCCTCTGCCATGCTGTGAAGACTATGCCAGCAAAGGCCCTCAGATGTGTGCACACTGGCGTGTTTGAGAAACAGAAGGTCGGTGGGGACTGGCACACACCAGCAGAAATTGGGACATGAGTCAGGGAGGGAGGCTGGATCAAATCAGCTATGGCCTTGGAGGCCAGAGAAAAGAGTATGGATGTCAGTCCAGATGCTATAACAGGAAGCTGTTGGAGGCTTTTAAGTCAGGAGGTTGGGTGATATCCCAATTTTCACCAACCCCATCTTGCTGACTGGACAGTAATGAGGAAGGGACTAATGTTCAACATTTTAAAATAAAATCACCTAGAGTCAGGCCCACGAGGCTCAGTGGTTGAGCGTCGACCTATGAACCAAGAGGTCAGGGTTTGATTCCAGGTCAGGGCACATGCTCAGGTTGCGGGCTCAATCCCCAGTGTGAGACCTGTAGGAAGCAGCTGATCAATGATTCTCTCTCATCATTGATGTTTCTGTCTCTTTTTCCCTCTCCCTTTCCCTCTCTGAAACCAATAAATATTAAAAAATAAATAAAATCACCTAGATTAAAGCTGCCTTGTTTTGGTTTACTCAGTCCTAGAGCTGTAGATTGCACTTGCAGAACCACTGCTGTTACGTACAACCAGCCCCTCCTACCTCCCTCTCTCAGATGGGAATCAGCTTCACAAGCCTGTTGGACAGTAAATATAGGGTGTCCCCCAAAAATGTATACACACATTTGAATAATTATAAAGGCAGTGTTTATGAAAATACATTTCAGCCCTAGCTGGTTTGGCTCAGTGGATAGAACATCAGCCTGCGAACTGAAGGGTCCGGGTTCGATTCTCGTCAAAGGCACATGCCTGGGTTGCAGGCTCGATCCCCAGTGGGGGGGCATGCAGGAGGCAGCCAATCAATGACTCTGTCATTGATGCTTCTAATCTCACTCCCTTCCTCTCTGAAATCAATAAAAAAAATTCTTAAAAAATACATTTCATTTTCAAAACTGGGCTTTCAGCTGTTACAGTGTGTATACATTTTGGGGGGACACCCTATATTTATTCCCCCCTTTGGGAACAAATATATTTGCCTTGAGTTGGGGGGAAAGAGAGGAATTAGTCCTTTAAACCATCCTGCACCTTTTTTTACAGTCCTGTCCAACGACCTTTTAAGGATGTGAGGATGAAGGTGCCAGAATTATTTTCTGTTTCCTCTCTGAGGCATAACACATCTTTGGGAAGAAGAGTAAAAGAGACGGTGGGGCCGAAACCGGTTTGGCTCAGTGGATAGAGTGTCGGCCTGCGGACTGAAAGGTCCCAGGTTCGATTCCGGTCAAGGGCATGTACCTGGGTTGCGGGCACATCCCCAGTAGGAGATGTGCAGGAGGCAGCTTATCGATGTTTCTAACTCTCTATCTCTCTCCCTTCCTCTCTGTAAAAAATCAATAAAATATATTAAAAAAAAAAAGAGACAGTGGGCCAGGGCTATGGTCTCTCTAGGATCTTGCCTTTCTTCCCAACTTCTTCCTTCATCGGATGGAGTTCAGCAGTCGGAGACTTAGGTGAGGACAAAATTAAATGAAGGAGGAGGAGGAGGAAGAGGAGAAGAGGAACAACAACGAAATCATTGTTCCTGTGTCACTGATTTGGAAACTAAGACAGTGATTTGCTCGAGGCCCTCGCATGAGTCAGTCGAAGCTTTTGATTCCGATGCCTCAGAGTCTCGTGCCCTTCACATGTGATCAGCCAAGGGTTGTGCAATAAATGACTGGGCTTCAATTTTGAGTGTAAATGACTCCCCATAACAGGATTGATGGGCGTCCTGGTTGTGGGTGTTTGTTTGCGTTTGAATTGCCTTGTTTTTGACAGGCAGGGATGGATTCCACATTTAAGTTCCAGGCATGGGACCTTTACCTGCACATGAACACCCACACGGGGCCCCCCTCCCCTTTCCTGCAAAAAGCCTTGTGAGATTAAGACTTACTTCTCCCACCCACTCTCATACCCATGCAAACCTTAGGGATTTGATAGGTCGTGAGACCGGATCCTCCTGCATGTTGTAAAAAGTTGATTGTGACCTTACCCAGTGTGCGACGATGAAAGCAATAGGGCAGAAATGCCATCACCTCACAGCACAGGGGTACAGCCACCACCGGTGGAAGCTGTCAAGTGCCCACGCAACATGGCAGGAAGGTGGCGCCCGGCAGAAGGCGCTGCCCAAAGAGGGCTTGCTGCTTCACAGTGGAATGACAAAGCCAGTTGGTTCCACTCTGGGTTAAATGGCTTCTCATGAGCTGGGGTTGCACCCAACAGGTTGGGGCGTGTAGGCACCCTAACGCGGGTGGAGTAGGAAGGGAGTGCACCACAGCTATGAGACTGGCCATTCAAGCCGGCTTTCCTCCTCCTCGCCACAAACACTTCAGACACCCGACTGTTTCTTTCCTCATTCAAAGTGATGTGTCCTCTGCTCTCCGCCTCTGCTCCACCTGTTCAGTAGCTGCAGCCTCCATCCCCACCTGTCATTCTGCCCCGGCCCACCTCCACGGAGGCGATCTCTTTTATTTTTTTAAACTAATGAGAAAATGCCCTGGGTTTAGAGATCTTACTTCCTTCCCTAAAGGCTTAGACCAAAGGGGTCACCTCCTAGAATAATATGAAGAAATGAAAAGGGATCTTGAGCTCAGAAAAGGATACAAATGGTTTCTGGGCTCCACCATTTGCTGTCTGGTTTTAGGCAAATGAGCCCATCCCCCCATGTCATCTGTACGGGAATGCTGGGAGGATCCATGAGACAAAGGCAAGGCACTTGGTTCAGTGTGTGGTACAAGTCAGCATCCAACACGTCATCATCGTTCCCATGAGCAGCTCTCTCTCGCCCTGGGTCGTGAGGTGGTGACAGAATGCGGCGAGCCCAGTTTCTCAAGTAGTTAGTTGTTCTCTTTCCTTTTCCTGACATACACTCGTCCCCTATTCAGTCACATCAAAACAAAACAAAATAAAACAACTACTACCATCTTGGGTGTCCCCTGGAGAAACTGAGGGGTGGGGAGGGATCTTGGGTGTGTATGGGGCAAGGCCCATCTAGGACAGGGATGGGGAATGTCTGAGGGTAGTAGGGTGTTTTGGAGGTGGGGAGGGGCAGCAAGGACCCGGGGCTGTATAAGGCCAGAGAAATCATTATGTTATAAATATCCAAATGGCCCTTGGCAGGAAAAAGGCTCCCCACCCATGACTAGAACAAGCTGTAGAATCAGTGTTTCAGGTAGGTGCCAGGGTGACTAAGTGTGGGAGGCGGCGGGAGGGGTGACCTCAGCAGAGAAGAGGAAAAACTGGGGAGCTGGAGTTGAGAAATGGGGTGTCTTAAGCATAAAAAGGGGAGTGGTCATTTTGCAATATATACATATCTTGAATCGTGTTGCATACCTGAAACATGTTATGTCAGCTATATCTAAATTTTTTGGAAGTGAAAAATAAGTATATATTGACATTTGAAAAAAGAATAAAAAGGAGAGACTAAAGGAATATATTTATTTGGGACCAAAGGAGTGAAGTGAGCCAGGTAGGAGAGTGGTGTGTGAGGGGGAGGGGAGTGGTGTGTGAGGGGGAGGGGAGCGGTGGGGGAGGGGGAGGGGAGCGGTGGGGGAGGGGTAGCAGTGCTGTGGGTTTCAGGCTGAGGGAGTTGGCGCCCTCAGGGAGTGTGACCCTAAAGCAGTGGGATGGTGAGAGGAGGAAGGGCGCTGGGGCTGCAGGTGGAGTAGAGGGTGTTTGGGGGTGAGGAGGGGCACCAAGGACCTGACATGGCCTGAACGTGTAGGGCTGAGCGTGAGGGTAAGGAACTGAGGACTGGAGGGCCAGGGTGGCCAGTGAGGGCCAGGGGGCTGGGGGCTGTGGGCAGGTCAAGGTGGGGGTGCTGGGGTCTCAAGGCTCCTCAGTGCCTGGGGCCTAGGTCTGTGCACTGGGGGGTCTAGAGGTCCCAGCATGGCAGCCGTCTCTGTGGCCCTGGCCAGTGAGTTCAGTGGTTAGAGCACCGGCCTGCGCTCTGAAGGGTTCAATTCCCAGTCAAGGGCAGGTACCTGGGCTGCAGGTGGCTCCCTGCCCCAGTCCCCCAGTTGGGGGCGCCTGCAGGAGGCCACCCTTGATGTGTCTCCCTGTGGGACTGATGTCTCCCTCCCTCCCTCCCACTCTTCCTAAAAATCAGCGGAAAAAATATCCTTGGCTGAGGATTAAAAAAAAACAATCAACCAATGAATGCATAAATAAGTGGAACAACAAATAGATGTTTCTCTTTCTCTAAAATCAATTAATCAATAAATAAAAATGTAAAAAAATAAATTATAAGAAAAGGAAGGGGAGAGTGTTGGGGAGGGGGGTCTGCGGGCTGAGTCTTCAGCTGACGGGGCGGATAATGTGAGTGTCTCGGGGTCCCCAGGGTCTCTGAGCTGATGGGAGTCTCCGGGTCCCGGGTCAGCGGACTGAGTAGGGTGTCGGGGTGTCGGGCCCCCGGGGTCAGCGGACTGAGTGGGGTGTCGGGTCCCCGGGTCAGTGGACTGAGTGGGGTGTCGGGGTGTCGGGGTGCCCGGGTCAGTGGAATGAGCGCTGATGGGAGCCTCCGGCCCCCGGGGTCAGTGGACTGAGTGGGAGTCGGGGTGTCGGGTCAGTCAGTTGACAGGGGGATGGTGGTGTCGGGGCACCAAACCAGCTAGGGGTCAAAGTTTTGGTTACACACTCTGCCCTTAGAAGGAATCAAACGGGCGCCTGCATTCCCGGGGGACACCCTATATTTACCCCCAACAGCCCCGGAGACATCTGTTCCTCCGAGACCCGCGGCCTCCTTCCCGCCGGCGCTCGGAGCCCGGGCCGCGGAGCGAGGCCCGGGA
>NW_005871652.1:149948-162686 GCF_000147115.1 Myotis lucifugus
ACCGTGGTCCCATTTCCAGGTGGAAAGAACACATTCCCTATCGCGGGGCGTGCGGCTGTCAGCGGGGAGTCAGCTTCTTGGAAAAGGGTCCCGTCTAGAAGGTAGAATGCAAGTCGGTAAAACCAGGCTAGACCTGACGAGCATTTCAGGATGTCGCTGGATTTTGTTTTTCGACTTGAATTCCTCCATCACCCGTCTCGGTCTCAGAAACTGGAGGGTGGGGGGTGCGGTGACTTGGGGTGGAGGGCGCCTCCGAGGATTTTGTCACTCCAACAAACCAAATGAAGAAAGTTAATTGAATCAACCGTTATATTTAAATAGCTTTTCCCCATTTAAATGCCTCGAAAGTAGTACCATAGGCAAGCAATTTTACCTTTCGTAGAGGTCCGGGTGGCTTAAAAGGAAGATTCGAAATGCTCTTACTAAGATATCCCTCTAAAAAGCACAACTAAAAGTTACATTGCAGGCATCCAACCAAAGTTTTATTTATTTCATCCCCCCCCCCCCCCACAGCTTTGCTAAGGCGATTGGGGTGTAGGTTTTGCCTACCCAAGGAATGCAGAATGAGCCAAGACTCTGTTAAAACGCAATACGTCTTTCGCAATGGAAGGGAAAGATTGCTGACTTTACTAATCTGATCTGGGCTGGTTACGGCCTCAGGTAGGCCAGGCCTTGCGTCTTTGGGTTTCCAACTAACAAGCGGGGAAAGCTTGGGGCATCAAGGCGGCGGACAGGGACACTTTGTCATCAGTGTAAACATGGACATTTTTGAAGGCAGAGACACGCTCCGTAAATCAGTGAATTGTGAAGGAGTTGTCAAAGTTCTTATCATTGTATGGGTTTGGACAGGCACGGTTTTTAAAAAATATATATTTTATTGATTTTTTACAGAGAGGAAGGGAGAGGGAATAGAGAGTTAGGAACATCGAAGAGAGAGAAACATCGATCAGCTGCCTCCCGCACACCCCCTACTGGGGATGTGCCCGCAACCAAGGTACATGCCCTTGACCGGAATCGAACCTGGGACCCTTCAGTCCGCAGGCCGACCCTCCATCCACTGAGCCAAACCAGTCAGGGCTGGACAGGCACGTTTTTATTGAGCTGTAATGAACGCCAGACGATGCAAGTCTCACACTAGAAACCCGGAAACCCACCTCTGGGTGCGTCACCAGGGAGGGCCTGACTGACGGGCATCGTGGCATCGGGCATGGATTCTGGAGTCTAGCTGCCTGGGTTGAACCCCTGCCCTGCCCGTTACTAACCCTGTAATCTTGGGCAGGTTCCTCCGTCTCTCCACACCTCGGTTTGTCCACCTGTAAAGCAGGGATAAAACCAGGGTTGTTTTGGAGAGTTAAGGAGAGTATGTATGTAGAGTGTTCAGCACGATGCTTGACCCGGTCTCAACAAGTAAGTTGTCTTCGTCTGTTCGGGCGGCTATAAAACAACACGCACTTATTGGTCACAGTTCCCCTCCTGCGGGCGCAGACCACTGCTCTCTCCCTGTGTCCTCACAGGGGGGAGGGGTGTGGGGACTCTCCGGGGTTTCTTTGGTAAGGCTGCCACCCTCATGACCTAGCACCTCCCAAAGGCCCAACTCCTAATCCCACCCCATTGGGGGTCAGGATTTCAGCCTCTGAACCTGGGGGACACATGTTCAGTCTGTAGCTAAGTGGTCGTTGTTTCTGTTTGTTTGTCATGGAGTTAATAATTCCTTACTTTTATAAGATCTGAAGACGGCTAAGTGCCTCGCCACCTAAAGGTTGTGTACAACAATCCTCTGGACTTGTCGCCTACTTCCTTTGTGTGCTGTGTCTCAGAGAACTGTTTTATGATTCTTGCACCATGAGGGGCATTTGGTTTCCTGAGGATCTGCTTCTCATAGGAATCGGTTGGTTCGGTTGCAGCAGGAGGCGGTGCGGGCTGCGGTCTTGGGGGCAGATCTGCCCAGGAACACCAGTGTCACTTAAACTTGTTATCCAGCCCGTGAGAGTGGCTCCACCTTTTTCTTCCATCCACCACGAGTAAAATGGTCTACGGATCCTTGTTGCATAAAGAAAATGAGATGTGGCCCTGCTGCTATGGCTCAGTCTGCAGCATAAGTGGTTGTCAATCTATGATCAGGAGGTCACAGTTAGATTCCTGGTTGGGGCACTTGCCCAGGGTTGTGGGTTCCATCCCCAGTGTAAGGCGTGCAGGAGGCAGCTGATCAATGATTCTCTTTCATCATTGATGTTTCTATCTCTCTCTCCCTCTCTCTTCCTCTCTGAAATCAATAAAAATATATAGTTGTTAAAAAATTTTTAAAAAGAAAAGAAAATGAGATGTGTATTTCTGCAAAAAATTTTTAAGGATCCATTGTGTATAACTATGTTGGGAGAGGGTAGTTTAGAACTTTTTATTGAAGTAGAATATACCTATACTCCTATATACCTGGGTGAATTCTCACAGAGTGGAAACATTCACATATGCAGCACCTAGATCCAGAAACAGAACATAGCCGTCATCCCAGAAGCCCCCCTCTCCGGTTCCAGGTTCCCCTCCCAGCCGCTTCACCCCCAAGTGTATACAACCCCTCTCCCCAAGGCTGTTGTCGAGTTCAGCTGTCTTCCCACCTGGATTCTGTGCTGGTGAGCACGCACTGTAACACCAGAGAGGTGAAGCAGCTGTTACCCACCGGGATCCGAGGGAACCTGTGTTCTCGGAGGCAGGGTTCCCGGGGGATTAAAGAGAGAGAAGAGTTTAATGGGGAGCGCAGATCAATGAAAATGGTCACAGTGAAAGCAAGTTCCACGTGTTCTCAAAAGAAACATCCCAGGCTCAGATAATAGAGCTTGTGGTTGCTGATTTGTTCATAGTTCAAGAGAAACATCCGAATCAAAGGCCTTTTGCATTGGCGTGTGGTGGTAACGGAATAGCATCCCCTCCAGGGGGGAAGCATGTTTTGCTGTGGTGTTGAGGACCGTGCTGCTGTTGCATGTGCCGTGTGAGCAAAGGCTTTGTGCTGTGAGAGGCAGCCTCTGTTCCCCTCCTCCCCCCGACAGTCTGTACATTGGTTGGAGGGAGAATTTCAAAAATCACTAGGGCAAGGAGAAGCCTCAGAGGAGGACTTAACTGAGTCTTGACAAATGGGTGGAATTCAGAGAAAGAGGGGAAGCTGGCATTCACGATAGAAGGAGCGGCCTAAGTACCCCCAAGGAAGTGGGGGTGTCCGGTGGACTTCTGAGGACAGCGAGGAGACGGACGGGTGTCCGAGGGCGCGGCTTGCTGAGGCTGGAAAGTGCTCTCCCTGGAAGCTGTCCAGTACAGTGGATACAAACCAGGTGTCAGAGGGCACAGACCTGGATCTGGGTTTGAATTCTGGGTTAGTCACGGACCATGCTGACCCTGGCAAACGGACCTCAGTCAGCCTCAGCAGTCACAGCTTACTCGTGGTATTGTAATGAGAACGAAATGACTGGGGACAACACACTGCGCGCATTCAGCAAAAGCCTCGCACATAACGGGGCCTAAATAAAATTCAGCTGCCATCTTTACCTGCGAGTGTCTGTGTGAACTCCGCACGTACTCTCATGCAGTTTTCAGGAAAACTCTTTTTTTTTTTTTAATGTTTTTAATGAGTTTAGAGAGAGAGGAAGAGGGGGGAGAGAGAGAAACATCAATGTGAGAGTGAAACATTGATCAGTTTCCTTCCCTCTGCACGCTGACTGGCGACCAAACCCACAACCCGGGCACATGCCCTGACCGGGAATTGAACTGGTGACTTTTCAGGGCACAGGACAACGCTCAACCAACTGAGCCACACCAGCTGGGCAGGCAGAGTCGTAACACTACACTTTCCTATTTTTTGCAAGCTCAGGGTCTGTCAAACTTCCTAAAAGCCCAGATGGTAAATATTTTCAGCACATACGATTGTTGGCCCAACTACCCAGGTCTGCCCTGGTAGAAAAAAAAAAAGCAGCCTCAGACAGCCCAATCATGTCTGCATTCCAGTAAACCTTCGCTACAGCTCCAGGCAGCAGGCTGGAGTGGGCAGGCCGTCCTTTGTATGTGCACATGTGTGTTCACATGGAGAAGTCCTCGTGGGGGTAGGTTAGGGGTCCCGTTCAGAGACATTGGTGCGACCGGTCCAGTTAACCAAACCTCTGTTGTAACTGTGTGAGCACCTTTTGTGAGGCTTGTGGAGTGAATGTGGACACTTGTCAATCCCATCATATGTCTGTGTTCAGGTTTGTTTTTGTTTTTTAATATATTTTATTGATTTTTTTACAGAGAGGAAGGGAGAGGGATAGAGAGTTAGAAACATCAATGAGAGAGAAACATCGATCAGCTGCCTCCTGCACACCTCCTACTGGGGATGTGCCCGCAACCAAGGTACATGCTCTTGTCCGGAATCGAACCCGGGACCCTTGAGTCCGCAGGCTGATGCTCCATCCACGGAGCCAAACCGGTTAGGGCCAGGTTTTCAAACATATATACATACATTCAAACATGATCACTTCCATCTGTCCCCACTGTCCTGGGCCCTAGGAGGGAGGGTAGTAGCGAGCGAGGCAGATAAGATCCCTGGCCTCATGGAGTGGATATTGCAGGAGGAGGAGAAATGAGTAGACAACTCTACAAAGATGGTTTCCGCCTGGCCGGCGTGGTTCGGTGGTTGAGCATCAACCTATGAACCAGGAGGTCACTGTTCTATTCTCGTCAGGGCACATGTCAGGTTGCAGGCTCCATGCGGGGCATGTGGGAGGTAGCCGGTCAATGATTCTCTCTCATCATTGATTTTTTTCTCTCTCTCTCCCCCATCCTCTCTGAAATCATAAAAAAAAATATTTTAAAAAAATGATAGTTTCAGACCGCGACAAGGCTTTAGCAGGAGAATGTGATCAGTAATTGGCCAGGGGGTTTGCTGTGGATGAGGTGTCAGTAAGACCTGCCTAAGGAGGTGACGTTGCATCCAGCAAGGGGCACTGCCTAGGGCTACAGAGTGAGCAGCTGTTTTAAAAAGCACCCGAAGAGCTCGGAAGTGATGAAAGGAAAAGTAAGCGACCCCTCTCCTCCGTCTCCTCAGCCCCAGGTCTGCTCCCCTTGAACAGGGTAAAGAAATGAATTTTGATAAAGTCACGCCCTTCAGGGAATGTGGCTGGGCTGTGGCAACCGTCCCTCGCCCGGGGCAACCAGTGTCCCGCCCACCTCAGCTTGGCTGCCCCACCCGCCCAGAGCGAGGTTGTTTCTGACCGGGAACAGCCTTCCTGGGCCGGGGGTCTCCCAGTCGGGTCAGCGGGTGAATGAGCAGCAGCTCTCCCATCTAGCCTGTCAGTGCGGTGTGGGGGGTGGGCTTTCCCCGCTCCCATTTTTCCACTCCTTCAGACGCTTAGATCTGCCAGAAATGAAGTTAGTCAGCGCAGCTCATTCCTAGACCAGGCCTGGTAGTCAGATAAATGTGGGAATTATATTGACCATTTGGTTTCAATCAATAGTTTTGTGCTCTCTGGTTTCATGGAAAAACTCTTAAGAGTTTTAAGAATCTTAAAAAAGTCACTTGGGCAAAGCTCTAAAGAAAGGAATATCCACACACGCATTTTATAAACTGAAGGCGAAGGGTCGGGCTGCTCCTCCTCGCTTCCTCTTTCCCTGCCTGCGTCCTGGCATTGGCAGCAGCTACTTCTCTGCGCCTCTCCTCTCGCTGAACAGATGTGTCTAGTGAGGGATGTGAGGGGCCAGAGACCCCCAACCAGGCGGCACAGGTGTGTGCACCTGACCCCATGGTGACCCCACCCAGGCCTGGCGTTAGATGCCAGGGGAGAAGTGTGAACGGCCCTGCCCATTCCATTTTAAGATGGTTCTCCTTTTACAAAATGCTTCTCTAACATTAGGTTTCTGTTTGAAGCCTTGTGACTGTGGTCCTCCCTCTCTCTTTCTCTTTCTCTTTCTCTTTCTTTTCTTTCTCTCTCTTTCTTTCTTTCTTTCTTTCTTTCTTTCTTTCTTTCTTTCTTTCAATATATTTTTATTGATTTCAGAGAGGAAGGGAGCGGGAGAGATAGAAACATCAATGGTGAGAGAGAATCATTGATCGGCTGCCTCCTGCATGCCTCTCCTGGGGATTGAGCCCACAACATGGGCATGTACCCTTGACCAGAATCGAACCCAGGACCCTTTAGTCTGCAGGCCGATGCTCTACCCACTGAACCAGATAGGCTAGGGCAGTCCTCCCTCTTTCTCTGTTGCCTGGCTCTAGTGTGAGGCCCATCCAGTGATTGGAGGCCTGGCAGAAACTCACCTGCACTTGGGGTTGGACCTAGACAGGTGGCCCCTGTCAGTCGGGGTGGGCTACAGCTGTCTCTCTGTAGTCAGTTACCACTCGGAGTTTCAGGTGGAGCAGTGGTGAGTCCCACAGCCTCCCCCCCCCTCCCAAAAAAAAACCCAAACTCATCCAGGTGGAGCCCATCCTATATAATAAAAGCCTAATATGCTAAGTGTCTGGTTGACCTGTCAGCTGTTCAACCAATCAAAGTGTAATATGCTAATGATATGCTAAGGCCGCTCAACTGATCGCTATGACGTGCACTGACCACCAGGGGGCAGACGCTCCAACCGGTAGGTTAGCTTGCTGCTGGGGTCTGGCCAATTGGGACTGAGCGACGCCCTGGAGGTCCTCCTGGGATCCCTCCCCGGCTGGCCAACCTCCCTCGTCCCTCCCCGGCCCCCATTGTGCACCGGTGTGGTCCCTCAGCCTGGCCTGTGCCCTCTCACAATCCGAGGCCCCTCGGGGGATGTTGGAGAGCTGGTTTCAGCCCCGTCCCACAGGCCAGGCTGAGGGACCCCACTGGTGCACGAATTCATGCACGAATTCATGCACTGGGCCTCTAGTTATGAAAATAAATTCCCAGCAAAATTGAAAATCTGTTGCTGGTGGACAAAAATGTTAGGCCTGGAGACTAATGTTGAGTAAGGGGTGGAGTGGCGAAGTCATGTTTTTATGTGGAAAGAAAGGAGCTGGTATGGGGAGTGAGCACTGTGGGAAGAAGGAGGTTGGCGTTTGTAGTCACTGTGGGCTCCTGGGTGGGTCATTCCTCCCCCTCGAGTCTTTGGTGCTCATCTCAGGCATGAGGACGTTCCAGCTTGGCAGTAGAATGGTGCCATTGAAGCTGGCGGTGCCCTTACGTCTGAGGAAGGCAGTGGGTCTCTGCTCCCTTTGGATAAAAAGCTCTCCTGGTGGCCTCACTGCTGCCAAAGCCGGTGTCTCGCTTGGGACCTGGAGCTCCAAGTACAAGGTGGAGTGACCACCGCTGGGCCCAGGGCTCTCATCCTTGGTTTGGGTGGACTTTCCTTCCCAGCCCCATTCTCCTCCTGCTGCGCGCACTGCTGGTGCGAGTGACCTAGAACGTCCTAGAACGTCCTAGAACTGTGTGAGTGGAGAGTAAGGACAGGTTCTGGGCTGGAGCCGAAAGGTCAGGTCATCGATCTCTCGGTTGTTATAGCCGCCTGGGGTCCTGGGAGCCTCCTCTCTCTCCCTGGCAAAGTGGCAAAGTGGCCGGCCCGGCCACACGGACATTCTCCCCCGTGTGATGTCTTTGTAATTTATCTTTTTTCCCTGTTGCTTTGAAGTGTTGACAACATTGTAGAAATACACAAGGAAGAAAGTGTTCGTTTCCTATAATCTCCCTTCCTCCCTGGGTCATTGTCGTTGGAACTAAGAGATTCTGAGAAACCCAGTAATGTTTGAGAACAAGGGAGAGACTATTGTAGAGTTGAAATCCACAAAAACCTCAAATCTTAATTTTTGTAAGTTGTCAACCTCCATTTACACTTTCACCCTAAGTTCTTTATTTTTGGTCTTAAACTACGGAGGCATGAAATGTCCAAGCACACTGAGAGGGGCGGGGAGGGGGTGGTAAGAATGCCAGAGCATCCTTCACTTCAACTTGCTGCTTATGCACCTGCTGCTCACACCCATTTCCTCCATCAGGCTCACAGCACACGTCCCGGATGAGTCATGATCCCTGATTAATACTGAGGGAGAGGCGCTTCGGAGCAATAACCTGCCCAAGACCATAGCTTCATGAGGGGCAGAGCTGGGCTTGAACCATGGGTCTGGCTCATCCCTTTCCGTTTCTCTGACCCTTTTCCGTCTCCATAACATTTGTCTTGAAATTATAACCGTAGGCCAGCCTTGTAGGTAGTCCTCCATATTCATTGAACAGATATTTTGTTGAGTGATTATGCTGTGCTGAGCTCTCTTCTAGTCCCAGGAATCAACAGCGAACAGAACCCACCACGTCCCTGCGCCCTTGGCGGCTTACTCTCTGGAAGGAGATACTGACCTTACACAGATCACAATGTCTTAGGCGTAAACCCGGGCCCTCCTCGTGTCCTGTAACCACCATGATGGCCTGGGAACCCGTGGGGTTTCCCTTGTGCTTCCTAACTCTGTGTTTACATTTTCAACCTCTGAAGTCTCGGACCGCATTGCACAGGCCAGGGTCCCCGTGTCCAGGGGGCAGCTCTGACCACTCCCATCTAATCTGGTGATTTAGACAGAGACTGGGTGGCCATTTTCCTGAGCAGCAGAGTGGTTGCTGGGTGGGGAAGCACGCATACGATCATGCAGTAGGTGCAGCAGGGGAAGGGGGAAGTGAAAGATGAACACAGAACCAGTGAAGGCTCCAGGCTTCGAAAGACTGATTAAAATGAGGCTTTGGGAACCTCCCCCCGCCAAAAAAAATGCCAAGAGTACACTGAACGTGGAGCGCTCAGAAAGCCGCGCGGGTTTCTGCCAGCCCCTGCTTCCACCCCAGCGGCAAAGCATGGGGTAGGACCGGAATAGAGCCGTGCATGCGTGTTCTTTCAGGCCTTGGGTTGGCCTCTGGCCCCTGGTGTTTGCCTCTTGGCAGAGCCTCCTGCCATTCCCTCCCCACTCTGATGGGAGTCCTGCTTCCTCCACAAGAGGTCAAGGCCCTTGCGGAGTTCAGAGGCAGAGCAATCCTAGAACCTGGGGCTGGGCACGCCTCTTCCGGGAAGGAGAAGCACTTGTCTGCTTTTGGACTCCACATTCTGTCAAAGGACCCGAGAGATCGGTGCCCAGCCAGCCAGCCCCCTTCTGCTGTCACTGTTCCAGCGCCCAGAGGAAGCTTAGAAGAACGAAATCCAAGTACCTGCTTTTCTCGGCCTTTCCCCTGCATGTCTTCCAACAGAGCTGCCAATAAAAGAGGGCCCGCCAGCTCCCCAGCCAAAGGCTCATGCTCGGTGACCGGGGAGGCGGGAAAGAAAGCTGGACACGGGGGTATGAGTGGCGAAGGAATGGTTAAGAAGCATTGATTAAAGCACAGAGCGGGCCCGTGGTAAACAACGGCACATGCTTCGTGACGACCCCACGTGTGGGGGTGCCAGCCAGCCCCAGGATGTCACCCAGCCTGGGCACGAGTCCATCCTGGGCAGGGGCATTGGCCGAAGGGCAGTGTTTTTCATGACCAGGACCTCTGATTGGCTCTCATGCAGGGGTGGTTTCTGAGATTTCTAGTTCTATAATCTACTGTCATTGATTGTCTCTGGGCGTGAAATATCTTCCAGGCTAATGTGGGGTGGGATCTCAGGGATCGTAGAATTAGGACAGTAAGTCAAAAGCACTGTGGTTGCCCGGGTTGGTGGGGCAGTGGGCACCCAGCAGGCAAAGCCTCTGACTCACGTTGTCTAGGAAGGAAGCGATTAGGACACTCTGGCATTTTACAGAGCCCTGGGAATGGCCCCTGGGCTCACTGCTCTGCCCTCCTCAGGAAGGTGTGGGATGAGCACTCTGCAGATGGTTCCAGCAGGTGCCCTGGCCTTCGCTTCATCCCCAGGTGGGATGGAAGCAGGGGAGCTCCCTCTGTGGCGTGTGCGCACACCCGGCCAAGACTGTAGTGAAACAGAAGGACCCAGGGGCCAAGCCAGGAGCTGTGAGAAGCCGCTTCACCTCCCTGGGCCCCAGTCTCCCTGCCTGCAAAATGCGGGTCTGGCTAAGCCAGTGATGGCGAACCTATGACACGTGTGTCAGAGGTGACATGCAAACTCATTTTTTTGGTTGATTTTTCTTTGTTAAATGGCATTTAAATATATAAAATAACTATCAAAAATATAAGTCTTTGTTTTACTATGGTTGCAAATATCAAAAAATTTCTATATGTGACACAGCACCAGAGTTAAGTTAGGGCTTTTCAAAATGCTGACACGCCGAGCTCAAAAGGTTCGCCATCACTGCCCTAGAGAGTCCTGCAGCTCAGAGTGGCTCTGCGTTTGAGCTGAGCTCATGTAACAGGGCCATCATGGATTTAGTTTTTAAAAGAGCTGACTTCCAACCCGGCCGGTATGGCTCAGTGGTTGAGCATTGACCTATGGACGAAGAGATCATAGTTTGATTCCCAATCAGGGCACATGCCCAGCTGCGGTGGAAATCCAACAGAAAAAAAAAAAAATGAAGGAAGGGTGGGCTCGATCCAGGTAGGGGCCATGCAGGAGGCAGCCGATCAATATTTCTCTCTCATCACTTATGTTTTGTTCTTTTCTTTAATATTTTTTATTGATTTCAGAGAAGAAGGGAGAGGGAGAGAGAGGTAGAAATATCAACGATGAGAGAGAATCATTTATTGGCTACCTCCTGGTTCATAGGTCAACACTCAACCACTGAGCCACATCGGCTGGGCTTCTTTCTTTTTAAAAAAAATATTTTTATTGATTTCAGAGAGGAAGGGAGAGAGAGAAACATCAATGATAAGAAAGAATCATTGATTGGCTGCCTCCTGCATGCTCCACACTGGGGATCGAGCCCACAAACAGGCATGTGCCCTGATTGGGAATCGAACCGTGACCTCCTGGTTCATAGGTCGATGCTCAACCACTGAGCCACGCCGGCCGGGCCATTTATGTTTCTATCTCTTCCTCTCCCTTCCTCTCTGATATCAATTAAATGTGTGTGTGTGTGTGTGTGTGTGTGTGTGTGTGTGTGTGTGTGTTGTTTTTTTTAAAGAGCTGATTTCTGGTCAGGTGGCAGCCCACCCTTCCTTCATTGGGGGTCTTTTCTGCTTTTGGATTTCCACCTCCTAGGCTCGGCCTGCTGCGGCTGTTCTAAACTTCCTGTTGTTTAAATACATCCGATGGCATGGAGCCACTAGGGAGGCTGCTGTTCCCTGGCGATGCCTCCCCGGCAGCATCCAGCGGTCCGAGCCCTCTGTGTACTGAGCTGCGATGGAGGAGGCCCAGCACTGGGCCCCATAGAGGTCGGCCAGCCCGCACAGGCGCCTTTGCAGCCCTGTGTCTCCATCTCTCCAGCCCTGGGTGCAGACTCTCCCGTCGTTGGGGCGGGGCTTCCCATCCTGCTCCGTGAACGTGAGTGGGGCGCCCCACAGTGCAACGCTGAGTAGGTAGCAGAGTTGGATTCCAGGTCTCCCATCTGGAATCTTTCTGGGCAGCCCCACAGCCTCTGTAGTCTTACCCGAGAGGGAGAAAGAAAGTAGGGCACCTGTAGTGTCTTATTTTCATGTGGCCACTTCCACTCCTTCACCACTGCCTTGGGGTTATCAGGGACGAATTCTGGAAGCATTTCTTAGTACCAGCCTAGGACTAGGAATTGATTTGTGGTTGTGTGTCTGTAAGAGACAGGAGGACCTAGAGGGCCGGGCGGTGGCAGCTCAGAGCACAGAGTGGGACTCGCCCTGATTAACATGCCCTGAGTCAGGCATTTCTGGCTGGCTGGCGCTGTCACCCACATTTCCCCGCAGCCACGGGGTCTGGCACAGTCATGCCGGCCAGTCCTCCCAGCGTGCTGGGCAGGGAGCACCATCCTCCTGGCTCTGAGAGTCGGGCGGGCCGGGCCAGCTCCCCGCCTGGTGCCCCAGCGCACCCAGAGCATCAGAGCGGGGAGAGAGGAGCAGCTGGGCCAGCCCAGGGTGTGGTCTGAGAACAGGCCTGAGTTAGGGGAACCACAGCTCTTTTCTTGTTATTACTTTGTCTTAATCCTTTTCATCCTCAGCTGACCTTGCTTATTTTTATTTATTTTTTAATATATTTCTAATGATTTCAGAGAGGAAGGGAGAGAGAACCATCAATGATGAGAATCATTGATCGGCTGCCTCCTGCACACCCCCTACTGGGGATGGAGCCTGCAACCCGGGCATGTGCCCTTGACTGGAATGGAACCTGGGACCCTTCAGTCCGCAGACTGACGCTCTATCCACTGAGCCAAAGCAGCTAGGGCTGACCTTGCGTATTTTTAGATACTCCTCCGCTGAGAGCTTTCTCATGCTCCCACCACCACTCACAGCAGCCCCCCCCCGACCCCCCCGCATCTGGGCTCGCATTCGGGCCATCCTCTTTCCCACCCAAGGACTTGACTTTTTCACTTTCACTCCACCCCCATTTTCTTGCCATCTTTTCGGCAAAACTGCTCAGAGGGTCATCTCCTCTTCTTCCTTCCCCCCTTCTTCCTCTCTGTCCCCCTCTCCTAACCAAAAAGGCAATACTTTATAATTTACAGAAGTCCACGAATAGCTCTTCTCATCTCATGACTGTCTTGTGTCTGCTAAACCCCTCCCTTCGCTGTTTTGAAGCAGAGGCACCCATCACATCTTCAGTAAACACTGCTCAAAGATGAGGGTCTTGCCGAAACCGGTTTGGCTCAGTGGATAGAGCGTCGGCCTGCGGACTGAAGGGTCCCAGGTTCGATTCCAGTCAAGCGCATGTGCCTGGGTTGCGGGCACATCAGGAGATGTG